>NC_048317.1:15826431-15978971 GCF_013100865.1 Trachemys scripta elegans | reverse complement strand
CATTAAAGTCATTTGTTCCGTATGGCTGATGTCAGGTGTGCAGTCCAGAATAACAGAGTAATATCTTGCTGACTTCAGATCGGCCACAATCTTCTGTTTGACTTTTGTTGCCAGTAACTGTCTGATCTCATTTTGAATTGTTTTTCCAAGGTAGTGGTGTGTGTACATTTCTTGGGTGGTGACTCTTCTTAGATGCTCCTGGAGTACAGCATCAAACTCAGCCATCAGCTCCACAATTTTAAGGAAGTTTCCATTGTTTGGTACATACAGCTGATCTGAAGTGCCACGCAGTGCTAGGTTTTGGGTAGCAAGCATTCTCACAATGCCAATGAGTCTTTTCAGAACATTTAGCCAGTAAAGAGACTCTGATGCAATCTTCTCTTGATGCTGATCATCTATGGTGGCCTTTAACCGTAGTCTCATCTCAAGTTCTTTCCACCTATGGAATGCTCTCTGGTGATTTGCTGCCTTCTCGTGGCATGCCAGATTTCTAGCCAGATTTTTCTAGTCCTTTGTTCCTGTAGAACCTGACGTGGCTGGAACATTAGACTGGAAGAGTTTGCAACAAAAACAGTATGCAGCATTCTGGGTTTTTGAGTATATAAGCCATGGCCTCTCCACTTTGTCACCATTGGGGATTTCACGCCAGTAACGTGTTGGAGGGAAACGTCTATTTTCATTGTCTTTGGGGAACATGACGTTTTGCGGTGGCCCATGCAGTACAAGGAAGTCCCTCCGGCTACTGCTTTTTTTTTTTTTTTTTTTTTTTTTGCGACCAGGGGCTGCTAACAGGGAGTTTCACAAGGGAGGTCTCCAGGTGAAGGAGGAGCAAATACAGGACCCTTGGGGTAAGTGACTGTCTGTAGTCTGAGTTTGTTTGTGTTTGGGGGGTTACTTGCTGTGTGCTGAGCTTGTGTTTGTCAGTCTGTTTGGTTGGTTGGTTGTTTGAAGGACCATGTGCTGTGGCTGGCAGTTGGAAGCTGTGAGCTTCAAAGAAAGATTTGAAAGCTAGAAGCCTCTGGTAATTGGCTGAGCCTTAATCAGTGGGCGGGGCATTCACCCAGGCCAGGGCTTTATAAAGCAGCGCACAAGCGACCAGGGGCTGCTAACAGGGAGTTTCTCAAGGGAGTTTAGAAGAGGAGCAGGAAGGGAGCGAGGGTCCCTTGCCAGTTCTATCTCATACCCTTTATTCCCCTTAAAACCTATAAGCCAAACTACATTCAAAACTTCTTGCTTTAAACAACCCCTTCATTAACTGGGAGACAATGCAGGCAGAAGCCCAGCGGCAGAGTGGGGGCTATCCAGTTTATTGCACTGAGTGCAGCATGTATGATTACCTGCCCTGTGGGCAGGTGGCGTATGTGTGCATTCGGTGCAAGGAGCTCCTGGCCCTCAGAGACCATGGACTTTGGAGGCAAGGGTGGAGGAACTGGAGGAGCTAAGGAAGGCAGAGAGGTATGTTGATGAGGCTTTCCGGGACACTGTAGAATTGTCCCACCTCCGTTCAGGCAGCCCGTGTGCTGTTGAGGAGGATGAAAGGCCCAGGGAAGCAGAGCAGTCAACGGGAGCAGAGGGAAACCTTCCCATAGTTGGGACCCTCCTTCCAGATGGTGCTGGGGTTGCCTCTCGCACTGAGGTTACCTATCCAGGAGAGGGAACTCCAGTTGCTAGGAAAAGGCAGGTATTAGTATTGGGAAATTTGATCATTAGAAACGTAGATAGCTGGGTTTGTGATGACCGGGAGAACCATATGGTGACTTGCCTGCACGGTGCGAAGGTTGCAGATCTCTTGAGACATCTAGACAGACTTATGTGTAGTGCTGGGGAGGAGCCGGTGGTCGTGGTACATGTAGGTACCAATGACATAGGGAAGGGTAGGAGAGACGTCCTGGAGGCCAAACTTAGGCTGCTAGGGAAGAGACTGAAATCCAGGACCTCTATGGTGGCATTCTCAGAAATGCTCCCAGTTCCACGCGCAGGGCCAGGTAGGCAGGCAGAGCTTCAGAGTCTCAATGCGGGGATGAGACAACGGTATAGAGAGGAGGGGGTTACATTCATTAGGAACTGGGGAAACTTTTGGGATGGGGGGAGCCTATACAGGAGAGATGGGCTCCACCTAAACCAAAGTGGAACCAGACTGCTGGCACTAAACATTAAAAAGGTTGTAGAGCAGTTTTTAAACTAGGAGATGGGGGAAAGCCGACTGCTGCAGAGGAGCATGTGGCTCGGACAGAGACTTCTCTTAGAGGAGAGTCTAATGATAGAGAATCTCCAGGTTATTGTCAGGAGCAGAGGATGGAGGAGGATAATGTAAGGGCCAGATCAGATGATAAAAATTCACATAAAGAATCGAACACATCAGAAAAGGGCAGACAAATAAACAGTGACAAGTTTTTAAAGTGCTTGTACACAAATGCTAGAAGTCTAAATAATAAGATGGGTGAACTAGAGTGCCTCGTGATAAAGGAGGATATTGATATAATAGGCATCACAGAAACCTGGTGGGCTGAGAGCAATCAATGGGACACAATCATTACGGGGTACAAAATATATCGGAAGGACAGACCAGGTCGTGCGGGGGGGGGAGTGGCACTATATGTGAAAGAAAATGTACAATCAAATGAAGTAAAAATCTTAAGCAAATCCGCATGTTCCATAGAATCTCTATGGATAGAAATTTCATGCTCTAATAAGAATATAACATTAGGGATTTATTATCGACCACCTGACCAGGACAGTGAGAGTGATGATGAAATGCTAAGGGAAATTAGAGAGGCTATCAAAATTAAGAACTCAATAATAGTGGGGGATTTCAATTATTCCCATATTGACTGGGAACATTTCACTTCAGGACGAAATGCAGAGATAAAATTTCTCGATACTTTAAATGACTGCTTCACGGAGCAGCTGGTACGGGAACCCACAAGGGGAGAGGCAACTCTAGATTTAGTCCTGAGTGGGGCGCAGGAGCTGGTCCAAGAGGTAACTATAGCAGGACCGCTTGGAAATAGTGACCATAATACAATAGCATTTAACATCCCTGTGGTGGGAAGAACATCTCAACAGCCCAACACTGTGGCATTTAATTTCAAAAGGGGGAACTATGCAAAAATGAGGGGGTTAGTTAAACAGAAGTTAAAAGGTACAGTGACTAAAGTGAAATCCCTGCAAGCTGCATGGGCACTTTTTAAAGACAACATAATAGAGGCCCAACTTCAATGTATACCCCAAATTAAGAAACACAGTAAAAGAACTAAAAAAGAGCCACCGTGGCTTAACAACCATGTAAAAGAAGCAGTGAGAGATAAAAAGACTTCCTTTAAAAAGTGGAAGTCAAATCCTAGTGAGGCAAATAGAAAGGAGCATAAACGCTGCCAAATTAAGTGCAAGAATGTAATACAGGGGTCGGCAACGTTGGCACGCGGCTCACCAGGGTAAGCACCCTGGCAGGCCAGACCAGTTTTATTTACCTGCTGATGTGGCAGGTTCGGCCGATCACCGTCCCAGGCCAATGGGGGCAGCGAGAAGCCGCAGCCAGCACATCGCTCGCCCGCGCCGCTTTTCGCCGCCCCCATTGGCCCAGGACGGCGAACCGCGGCCAGTGGGGGCCGCGATCGGCTGAACCTGCCGCCTCAGCAGGTAAATAAAACTGGCCCGGCCCGCCAGGGTGCTTACCCTGGCGAGCCGCGTGCCAACGTTGCCGACCCCTGATGTAATAAGAAAAGCCAAAGAAGAGTTTGAAGAACGGCTAGCCAAAAACTCCAAAGGTAATAACAAAATGTTTTTTAAGTACATCAGAAGCAGGAAGCCTGCTAAACAACCTGTGGGGCCCCTTGATGATCGAGATACAAAAGGAGCCCCTAAAGATGATAAAGTCATTGTGGAGAAACTAAATGGATTCTTTGCTTCAGTCTTCACGGCTGAGGATGTTAGGGAGATTCCCAAACCTGAGCTGGCTTTTGTAGGTGACAAATCTGAGGAACTGTCACAGATTGAAGTGTCACGAGAGGAGGTTTTGGAATTAATTGATAAACTTAACATTAACAAGTCACCAGGACCAGATGGCATTCACCCAAGAGTTCTGAAAGAACTCAAATGTGAAGTTGCAGAACTGTTAACTAAGGTTTGTAACCTGTCCTTTAAATCGACTTCTGTACCCAATGACTGGAAGTTAGCTAATGTAACGCCAATATTTAAAAAGGGCTCTAGAGGTGATCCCGGCAATTACAGACCGGTAAGTCTAACGTCTGTACCAGGCAAATTAGTCGAAACAATAATTAAGAATAAAATTGTCCGACACATAGAAAAACAAACTGTTGAGCAATAGTCAACATGGTTTCTGTAAAGGGAAATCATGTCTTACTAATCTATTAGAATTCTTTGAAGGGGTCAACAAACATGTGGACAAGGGGGATCCAGTGGACATAGTCTACTTAGATTTCCAGAAAGCCTTTGACAAGGTCCCTCACCAAAGGCTCTTATGTAAATTAAGCTGCCATGGGATAAAAGGGAAAGCCCTTTCATGGATTGAGAACTGGTTAAAAGACAGGGAACAAAGGGTAGGAATTAATGGTAAATTCTCAGAATGGAGAGGGGTAACTAGTGGTGTTCCCCAAGGGTCAGTCCTCGGACCGATCCTATTCAACTTATTCATAAATGATCTGGAGAACGAGGTAAACAGTGAGGTTACAAAGTTTGCAGATGATACTAAACTGCTAAAGATAGTTAAGACCAAAGCAGACTGTGAAGAACTTCAAAAAGATCTCATAAAACTAAGTGATTGGGCAAAAAAATGGCAAATGAAATTTAATGTGGATAAATGTAAAGTAATGCACATTGGAAAAAATAACCCCAACTATACATACAATATGATGGGGGCTAATTTAGCTACAACAAGTCAGGAAAAAGATCTTGGAGTCATCGTGGATAGTTCTCTGAAAATGTCCACGCAGTGTGCAGAGGCGGTCAAAAAAGCAAACAGGATGATAGGAATCATTAAAAGGGGGATAGAGAATAAGACTGAGAATATCTTATTGCCCTTATATAAATCGATGGTACGCCCTGATCTCGAATACTGCGTACAGATGTGGTCTCCCCATCTCAAAAAAAGATATACTGGCACTAGAAAACGTTCAAGAAAAGGGCAACTAAAATGATTAGTGGTTTGGAATAGGTCCCATATGAGGAGAGATTAAAGAGGCTAGGACTCTTCAGCTTGGAAAAGAGGAGACTAAGGGGGGATATGATAGAGGTATATAAAATCATGAGTGACGTGGAGAAAGTGGATAAGGAAAAGTTATTTACTTATTCCCATAATACAAGAAACAGGGGCCACCAAATAAAATTAATAGGCAGCAGGTTTAAAACAAATAAAAGGAAGTTCTTCTTCACGCAGCGCACAGTCAACTTGTGGAACTCCTTACCTGAGGAGGTTGTGAAGGCTAGGACTATAACAGAGTTTAAAAGAGAACTAGATAAATTCATGGTGGTTAAGTCCATTAATGGCTATTAGCCAGGACGGGTAAGGAATGGTGTCCCTAGCCTCTGTCTGTCAAAGGATGGAGATGGATGGCAGGAGAGAGATCACTTGATCATTGCCTGTTAGGTTCACTCCCTCTGGGGCACCTGGCATTGGCCACTGTCGGTAGACAGGATACTGGGCTAGATGGACCTTTGGTCTGACCCGGTACGGCCGTTCTTATGTACTGCTCAAGTGGGTCCACAGTCCTGGATCATCTTGACTTAAGGAACTAAACTCAGCAGCAGCTGTTTCTTGCGCCTCCACCACACTCTTCTCTGATCTACACTTTTCTTCAGGAATGTGCAGGTTACATCCATTTGAGATGGAGATATGGATGCTGCAGTAGTTGCCAGGTCACCTGCACTCTGACTAACGGGAAGATCAGGCATCTCCTCACCACTCCCATCCTCACTTATTTGAAGGGGACAAATAAGCAGGCGGGTAGCCGGGCCTGAGTGAGGGAAGATATCAGCGTCTTAAGGGCCTAACTGGCTCCTACTACTTCAGTTGACTGCCTGTTCTCCTCAAGGGGGTTCAGGGAAGCAGCAGGAAACAGGAAGTTCCCTGAGAAGCTGGTGTGAATCAGTCCAGGCTCCTGGGGGTGCTCGAGAGGTACATAAGAGGCTCCTCCTCCTCTCTCTCCCTGCAGCTCCTGCTGCTTTCTGTTATTCCCTCTCACCTTTTCTCCTGCCTGCCTGTTACGTCTCTTGTGCCCTCCTTTCTCCAGCACAGCACTCCACCATCTCTGTGCATCTAGAGCAGAGAGAATACATATGCACCAGCAGCAGACACAATTTTCTACACTCTGGGTTCTAGTGGCGCCCCCTCACAGTCTGGCACCTGAGGCGGCCGCCTCAGTTCGCCTCATGGTAAGGCCAGCCCTGCAGGTGTGGCTCAGTGAGCCATGTTGCATTGTAGACGCTGAACCAGATAGAGAATAATAGCCTACTTTTACTACCAGGTATTCCTTTAGCTCAAGCCATAGCAGTCTGTGCTGAGGATATAACGAGCCTGGATTCAAATTCTGCTGTCAGCTTGTGGGGGGAAATAGCAATGACCATGTAATTGAAGATTGTATCACATTGTAGATAGAATTAAAGGCTAATTCTAGTATCCCTAACTGTGAAGTAACCCGAATGTCTTTTGACACAGTTTTTTGTATGAAATTCTATCTATCTAGGTCCCCTGTTACATTAGCACGGTTTAGGGGACTCGATGCTTCAGAGCCTAGTTAATGCTCGGTCGAATCCAGCCCAGCTCAGGAGGGATTAACAGCTGTTTTCATCGAATGGACGTTTAAGTGGCCTTTATATAAGATTAGTTTGGAGAGTCTCAGTTCTTGCTTTTGCATCAGAAACTCACCACCATGCTTTGCACTAACTGGCAAACTCAGCAGAGAGCCCTAAAAATGCATGAGCCATAGAGGCGGAACTACCTGTTGCCCCTCCAGACCAGGACTGCAGATACAGAGGGTGGAAGGAAGCCTTCACTGTAGATAAGCAGCGGGCTTCATTCAGCAGGCACTACAGCTACAGAGTTTTTTTCTTTTTAAACTTTTGAAGTGATGTGTATGGTTAGACGCAATTTTAAAAATATTCAAAGTGACTAATTAAATGATTTGCATACATTGTCACACATGAAGCTGCACAGAACTTGAAAGACTGTGATAGGGTGTCCACAGCTTGCAAGGGGCCAATTAACTCCCCTGGCTGCACCTGGAGGAGGAACCAGGGATTGATTAAGTGAGGCTCAGCTAGACAGGAGGTACCTGTATAAAACCCAGAAACTGAGAGCAGAAAGGGCCTACAGGGAAGTAGGTTGCAGTCACTCTCTGGGAGGAGGGAGGGTGGTGAACCCAGAGAATGGGGAAGCCAGAAAGGCAGGAGAAGGCTCAGGGGAAAGCAACAAGGTAGGACAGTGCAGGCCTTGGCTGCTGACCAGAGGGCCCCTGAGCTGGAACCTGGAGTAGAGGGTGGGCCCGGGTTCCCCTACCAGCCACTAGGGATGGTTGCACTGGCAGGGCAGCAGACAGCCTGGGATGGTTGGTCTGGGAAAGACTTTGTTACATTACTCCTGGAAGGGGAACCTGGCTGGAGGGCTGAGTCACGAAGAGGAGGCTGCAGTTCCTGGAGTGAGAGGCACTGCAGGGCAAGACAGGATGGGTGAAGACCCCACCTGAGGAGGGTGTAAGGCCTGGTAGAGCTAATCCCCAGGAGGAGATGCCACCTGCGGTGAGTGAACCCCAGGACACAGACCTCATGGAATTCTCCGACCATAATAAACTAAAATCAAATAACCTCAGTCCCAGGGCTCAGGCCTTCTGAAAGTCAAAAGAATCTTGCGTCTGATGAAGTGGGTATTCACCCACGAAAGCTTATGCTCCAATACGTCTGTTAGTCCATAAGGTGCCACAGGACTCCTTCTTGCTTTTTAAAAGAATAAAACTAACTTGGAGTTTCTGGCCCATGCTGGTTTTGAGCTGCAAGTGGCATATGCCTTTTATCCCCCAAGGGCCAAATATTGATTTTTCCCAACACCATGTCAGATTACCCCCAAAGTCTCTCAGATAAAACGCTCTTCCAGGAGAGGACCACTATGATGTCGCCATTTGCTCCCTGAGCCCAAACAGACACTATGGTTATCAGCAAGGACAAACCCCAAGACCTTTGGTTCCAAAAGTACAAGCCCTGCCACTTGAATGACAAGACTTTTCTGTTGCTGTAGCAGTGTTTGGATTGTCAGGTGAGGCACCAGGTAAAACAATTGCATGCTTAACCATTTCACTACCCCACACATAAGGAACTTCAGGTGGATTGGTGTCATTTTGGTGAAATTCATGGAAGGACTCAGTGGTCAAAACCATGCTTGTAACAGGGAGCTAATCACCAACTTGCCTACTGAGAGACCACTACCGCTCCACAAAGTAGGGGTTTGTATTTTCCCATCACTATACAAACATTACCTAGTTAATCCTCAGGCATGGCTGCGAGAAGGGTCAGTATTACCCCATTACATATGAGGGAAGCAAGGCTTGGAGAGGTTAAGTGGCTTGCATGGAAGTCAGTGTGTCTCTGGGTCTCATCTGTAAAATGGGGTACTTACCATACAGGAAATCTGAACACATACAGGACTAACGAATGTCCACAGCCACCTGCTTGCAGATAGGTGAGTAATATTCTCAGAAATAATGGATACAATGAGACCCAGAGGTCAAGTCCCACATTTACAAAACTGGCCTCTGATTTTGGGTGCCTCCAATTTTCGTTGCTCAAGCTTGGACATTTACAAATCAGAAATTAGAAGCCACTTGGGAAAATATTGACCTTAGACTTTCTTAGCCTTAGCTTCCCCATCTGCATAATGATGTCAATTAATATTTTCCTACTGCACTTCAGAGAGGTGTCGTGACTCCTCATCCAATAAGGTTTTTACAGTGCTACACAAATGCAGACTATTATTAATGCTACTTAGTGGTATTGGCGGGATCATAACTCAGGATCTCATGGCTCCCAGGCCTGTACTTAATCCACTAGATCATGTGGCTTTGGCAGCACTTGTAGGAAAACTGGATGCAAATTTCCAGGCCTAAGCATCTGTGCCACAGGGATTTGCCATGATATTTCTCTGCAAAAATGTTGCAAAGCCTGAAGTGGGGCTAGGTGTGCTTCCTAAATAGTGCATGGCACTGATACAGCGTCTAGGAAGTTGGCATCAGACCAACACGTACTTCCTAAAGTACACACCAGTCAGCCTGCAGAATTCAGCGTGCTGGGATGCTCAAAGTACAAACGCAGATTGTAATAACTTCAAAATTCCTGCCAGCTGCCCTAACACTAGTGAAAGGCACAAGTACATGCCAAGAGCAACCTATAAAACCAAATCTGAAGCTTGTAGGCCGAGCTGCCTTTGTGTTATGTGTTCCCAGGATATGTTAGGAAAATTCCCAAAGGTGAGAACAGCTCATTTTTTAAAATCACCACAGCTTCTAAATACTTCATCTGCTTCAGACTTTCCAGAAAAATATCTTCTTCCTCTTCTTCTTTCTCCATGTCTTAATCCCATCAATCGGGGTCTGCTCTACGAGTCCCCACACTCCTAAATGCTCTATTCAATGCCACATCCTCTACCACAGAACATGTCTTCCTTTGTGACATCCCACCACTTCTCCTTGGGTCAGTCCCCCGATCTTCTTCCTTCGAACTTGGTGTTACCCACGCAGTTGTCAGGACTGCACTTTACATGAACAGATCATCTGAGCCTGCGTGCCCTCGTTTTTTCATTTCTGGGTGTTACTTTGAGCGTGTCTCTAACATACACATTCCTCACATGGTCTCCCTGGCTCACACCACTCATCCATATTCGCATTTCTCCGGAACAGATTGTTTGCTCTTATTTCCCCTTTGTTGCCCAACACTTGAAACTAGACAGACCCCCATCTGAGAGACTCTCCCTACTGTACTGCTATCTTCCTGTCATATACTACACCACTTACCTCTCGCCATTTGAAACAGGCATTTATTATCCTAACTCTAATTTTGTCATCCCTGTCCCCACTTTCTAGGAGTCTGGAACCCAGATACTTGAAACGTTGTGTTTTCAGTATTGTCCGCCCATCTAGTTTCAGGGATAATTCTTCGGTGTTACATTATTGAAATTACATCATATACTCAATTATTCCTCTGCTTATTTTGAGCCCATGTCTCTCTAACACATCTCTCCACTTATCGAGATTCTGTTCTAGACTATCTTTCTCTTCATGGCATAGAATGATATCGTCTGCAAGCAGCCCGCACCAATGTGCCTCCTCCTGTACGCTCCTTGTGAGGGTATATAGGACAAAGATAAACAAGAAGGGTCTCAGTGCTGATCCCTGATGCACTCCCACCTTTATCAATACTTAGTCTGTTTCACCAGTAGAAGTTCTGACTATCGACACTGCACGTACATATATAGCTTAAGAAGGCACATAAAGTTTTCTCCATTTTCACATACCATTTTCTCCTTTATGGACCACCATGATTTCTCCTGGAACTCAGTCAAAGGCCTTTTCCAGATCAATAAACACCATGTGACTATTTTTTCAGAAAAAATCTACCAATCATATTTATGGAGATACTAGCGTCTCTAAGGCAGGAGCTTCTGCTTCCAATGGGCAAAGTCTTCATTTTACTGGTTTACTCGGGAAATTCACTTCCACTTCTTTCTAATATCCCAGCCCGGTTGGCAGTTCTCCCCTGATCACAGCTAGTTAAGGCACAGAGCTACACTAATCTCTCTGCTCCTGTCCCTCTCGCCGCCCTTACATAATACATTTCTTTTCAGACATAAGGATTTGAATGAAATAGGCAATTCAGCTGAGCCTACGCACACAGTTCACTGAGAGTTCATTTCAACTCAGCTGAACTGCGGTACCTGTCATTTAAAAAACCCAAAACAATGGTACATTCTGCTTGGATTTTCAGCTTCATTTATCAAGGATTCTGTATGGGTTTAAATTCATTGCTCTTCAGGCATATTCTCTTCGCTGGCTATCAGGATGGCCCAGTGAGCTATAGCACAGAACTCTACTGGCAGAAGAAAATGCTTTTCCTCTCCCACATTCACTGCACACAAGCAAAACCAGAGATGGGGGCTGAGGCGGTTTGTGTGTCTGTTGGGCCAGGCTCACTCGAGCAATGTGTCAGTCCCACTCCTCATGCGGCAGAGCACGCAGTGTTACTGGCACTGCCCTCCTCCGGGATTCCTGCTGCAGGGGAGCGCTTGTAACTCTCTGTAGGAGGCTCCATGGGCAGGAGCTGCCTTGGGGAGGAGACTGAATCTGTGCACTCCCTGGCCACATGCTCAATGCAGCCAACACGGCCCACTTTAGGAGCCGAGCAGATGATCTAGAGACCCTTTAAGGAAGGTCGCCGCTCCTTTCTGCCACAAAAACTTCCTCCTCTGGACCCCCCGTCCTCTGCCAGGCTTCTCACTGACACTGGCAGCAGCCAGTCTATGCCCTGAAGCAAATCTAGCCCACACTCTTAAAACGGAGAGCCTACTTCTGCACAGCCTTGCACCTGTGCAGAAAGTGAAACAAGAGTTCAAAATGCTACCAGATCGGAAAGGCTACATCTACACTACTAGCTGGGGGGGGTGGGGGGAGAAGAGGGGTGATTCCCAGCTCGGGTACATCTACTCACATTAGCACAGTGATTGTCAAACTTTTGTACGGGTGACCCCTTTCACATAGCAAGCCTCTGAGTGCGACCTCCATTATGAATTAAAAACACTTTTTTGTATATTTAACACCATTATAAATGCTGGAGGCAAAGCGGGGTTTGGGGTGGAGGCCAACAGCTCGTGACACCCTGAGGGGTCCTAGCCCCGTTTGAGAACCCCTGCATTAGCGCCCATCAACCTAGCGCGAGTATAAACAGCAGTGTGCAATAGCACACGTAGGAGCAGCGGAGGCACAACTGAGCCATGCCAAGTACATACCCACCAGTGCCAGGCAGAAGAAAGAGCTTTTCCTCTCCCTCATTCACTGCACTCGAGCAAAACCAGAGATGGGGGCTGAGGCAGTTTGGGTATCTGTTGGGCCAGGCTCGCTAGCCATGCTGCCTGTGCTGCCGAGGCTACACTGCGATTTATACTCACCCTCGCGTGATGAGAGCGAGCCCAAGTATGTGCCCACAAACAAGGGAATCCCACCCCTAGCTGGTAGTGTAGACATAACAAAGACAAAGCTTTGTACCCACTTTGTACCAGTTCACTGACTGTACAATAGGCAACACAGTGAAGAAACAGGTGTGTATATACACGCTTCTGCCAGAAGTCTCACACAGGCCTTCCTGCCTTGGTTATCCCCAACTACCTAAGCCTGCATAAAAGGCACGGAAGCCTTCAGCTACATATAAGGACAAAGCTCTTTAGCACTTTGTCAAATATCCCAGAGCGGCATTGTGAACTCGCTAGCACTTTGTTACAAGACGGACACGCAGCTTTATGTTTCCAATGGACAAGAGAGAGAATCCTGACAGGTCTCACTAACCGGGACCCCTAGAAGGGTAACACTACAGCAAGACGCCAGGTTAATGCCATAGTCCTTTAGCTATCATGCTAAATGATGCTCTAGAGACCCTTTAAGGAAGGTTGCAGCTTCTTTCTGCCCCCAAAACTTCCTCCTCTGGATCCGTCCTCCCCCCATGCTCTCTGCCAGATTTCTCAGTGATGCTAGCAGTCTATTATCGTCTATTCTCTCCAAACCTCTTCATCTGACGTTCACTTTGACGTCACATTCACAAAGAATACTTTCTAGATGGGGGAGGGGAATTTCCCTACATACGGTTGCAGGCGGTGATGAGTTCGAAACGTCGGCGCATCTCAGTGGAAAGGAGCAGTTTTGGCATCGCTCTGTTTAAGAAGCTGTTTATTTACAATATTCTCTCTCGACTCTTGAAAGCCCCATCTCTGCTCCAGTTTCTCAAGTCTCTACTGTCCTTGCCCCCCAGTTTTCTCCTGTAGTCTTGCTGTGTTTATTCTGGCTGTTATCTGGGCAACACCTCTCTCCACCTCGCTCTCCTTCTCACTCGTTGCCTCGCTCTTCCCACCGCTCTATCCCCTAATTCATTTGTCCCTTCTTTGCTTTTTGTAGTCACCCCTCTCTGATGGAGTCTGTACCTCCTGCTTTTGGGCCATGCAGCGTGTCAGTACCATCCCTACACAATGCGATGTGCCCTCCGCCTCCCCCTGCCATCGGCCAATCTTGATCCTGGCTTCCTCACTAGCTGCGTTCTCAATGGCAATCGCAGTCAAGGAGCCATGCTAAACAGCCAGCAGGGGACAGGAGGAGGCAGAGCCTTGTAACGACAGCGCTTAAAGACTACGGCCCAAGAGGAGCTGAAGGGTGGCAAAGAAACCAGGGCAGAATCAAGCAGTCATCAGCATCAGTGAAGGATTCTCCTGTAAAACCCAGGTCCCTTCTCTATAGGTCTCAAGAGCATTAAGCCTAGTGCTAACATGGGATCAATCAATGTGCACTCAAAAGCTGTGCTGGGGTCTGATTAATCTCCTGTTACATTCAACCCCATTATCTTTCCGAGGGCTTTGCATATTAGGGCAATTACTGTTAGAGTTCAGACATTCATCAAGAACATAGCTTAAATTAAAGAGGCCAGGAAAAATAATCACATACTCACCAACATCTGAACCGGAAATAATCAAAACAAACCGTTAGACAACAAATATTAGTCATTCCCCCCCCCCCCCCCCCCCTCAGGCCCTTTTTCCTGAATCCACAAATCAGGGAGAATTGTGTTCATTGCTGCTTCTCTACCAATAGATGGTGCTGTGATTTCTTCATACAACAGCACGGCTCCAGGACAACCAAGGGCATCCGGAGCACCTCAATGCTCACTGACTTTGATGGGCGCTGGGGGAATTCTGTACTCCCAATATCAGGTCTCTAAGTACTCTGGGTGCTAGAATAACCATCCACAAGTATGTGAAGAGCGTAAACACCCAGGAGGGAGATGAATTGCTTTGGATGAGTTGTGAGAGCAGAGGTAATAAGTACTATTCCTGGTTAAGTGCCAACAGTGATCAGCACGGCCCAGGCTACCTAAGTGTTTATACCGCCCTCATTGCTGGAGTGCCTGAGTGCCTTACCCACCATGGCAGACCACAGTTCCTATGCCTCCACATTTACAAGATGGAATTAAAACAAAAGAAAATCTGGGCTGACCATCTGGTAGATCCCCCTCAATGACATGTGCGGGACTGATAGTCCCCAAATGGAAGTGGCTGAATCTCCATTGCTTGAATCATTTAAACCCAAACAGGACAAGGCACTTGGACATATGCTGGAGGGTGACTGGTCCCTCAGGGGAAGGGATATAATGATCGGATAGTAAAAATTGGAGATGAAAAAGAACTATTCCTTCCATTTTCTTCTGATTACACATCAATAACATTCTTGTTCCTGTTTTGTTTTGTTTTTTCAGTGCCTTCCTACCCAGTCAGTACCTCTGACACAGAGTACTTAGGAAAAATGGAAACTCCTCTTTGTACACCAGTTCAGGTAAGAATCAGCTGCATAAAATTGCTCCCTCTTCTATTTTGATAGGTGCACTAAAGCTGGTGCACTGCACTGGAACCTATAGTGAATGACTTTGCGAGACCAGGCACGAGACTGCAGTAGACAAAAACTCTGTCTTCCAGGGCAGAGTTACAAGGATAGTGCAGTACACACATGTACACAGCTGATGTGCAACATTCAGGATCACAACATAGAAGGTATTTCTAATTTGGCTCTTTTGTGTGTGTGTTTTTTTAATTTATTTTTGACTGGTCATTACTGTTTCTGCATCTATAAATAACCCCCCTGGGGAGTTTATTTTGCCCCAGACTCCCCCAAGCCCTGCCAGGTTGTGTGTGGTTTCCAGTTTTGGTCAGCAGAGTCCTTCAGTGAATTTTCTGCACGTTTGCCGGGGTTGAGCTCAGTTCCACTCATCTCCCTGATTCTTGCACTCGACTTGTTCCCTGCTAACAAGCAAACTGTTGCTTAGGAATCTGCAAGAATGTTGTCTATGCAAAATCAAACCTGCCCAAATGACCACAGTACTGACTCATCAAATAAGATTTCATCTTCAATCTGTTGCCACAGTTACCAAAAAAACATTGTTCATCTTTCTTTTAAATGCTATCTCCTAAACCACTGAAGCCAAGATGCACTCAGGACAATTAGACCACTGAGTGGTTTGAGATTGGGATTTGCCAGTTTCAGTTTTCACCTGCTCTGCCACAGGTAAAACAACTTTCATGAGGGCTGTTTTAAATCTGCATAACAATGTGTGTTATGTAAATGACATTGGGGAGACAGTAGGTTGATGATGTTTGGAGAGTTCAGGTTTTGCACAGATGTGGGAATTTACACTGTTACCCAAAATAGATCTGTGTCTTAGTAACAGGGAGTTTCAGAAAAGTGAGGTTCCAGTACTAAGAAACTATTTTCCACTGACTGGAGAGTACAGGGTTTTGACTTCTAGACCAAAACCGATTGAATCTTCTAGAATGTACTACAGGGCATAACATTATGTAAAAGAATGTTGTTCCTCCCTCCCTCCACACCTGTAACATACAGTATTTCTAAAAATCCATACAACATATATATTCAAAGGGAAGCCTGTGGGGTTTGGAAAAGGACGCGCTGAAGTAGCCCCAGTTAAGTGGGTCTGCAGAGGCCCTGCACGTTCCCAGTGAACAGGTGCCACAGAGCATCACCACAACTGCTCCCATTCACTGTCACAGCAGAGAGGATGAGAGCTGAATGGGTCATGGAGGTTTCACTCCCATCTTCCCCCTAAATACGGTTGCCCCCTTCCCTGTTGATCAGGGCTGAGGTACATTGGGGGGGACCACATGCAGAAAGCTTGCTCTGTCCATGCTGTGGCTGTTTTACAGAAAGAACTTCAGCCCACGAAGCAATGCTTGAATCCAGCACTAAAGTTAAATGTAAAAATAATTTTGAAGGACCTATAGCTTCTGCCAAAGAGGCAACAAAAGGGAAAGTTTCACACTATCCCAGGTGAATTTTGAGGTCTCAGATTGTGGAGTTCTCTTGCAGACTTGCTGCCTTTCCTTTCGGATGTCAGTTCTAGCTACCAAAATACCACAAGGCAGCTGCAACTCTGGGCAGACTTCCTGTGAACTGTGAAAGTGAGCATCTTCACTTGTCGACAAGCCAGTATTCTCTGCAACATGCTTCAGGCAGGAGGAAGTACGTGTAAATTAATGACTTGCCCAAGGCAACTTGATATTTTTCTTAACTAGGTCAAATAAACTGTAGCAAACCTCTCAGTCCTCCTTCCCCTCTGAAAAAAATACCAAGTTGCAAGTTTAATGAACAGAGCTTCCTTCCAAAACAGGGTCCAGTCCACAGCTTCCTCTACCATCTAGGACACTTTTCTAAAAAGGACAATGTCAGTTGTGTTTAGGTCCAATATCTGACCTACCTTAAATTGTTCTAAGTGATAGAGATTGAATGCCTTGGCAGATTAGTTACAAGATATGGAAATCTTTCACCTCAAGGTCAGAAGTCAAGGCCAGGCCCAGGCCCTAATGCTGTTACCATGTAGTCTGTGGTCCCAGCCTGGAAAGGTTTAAGGGCCTGATTCTCATTTGCTCTGCACTATGTATTGTCAGTTACAACCGTGCAAAGTCCGAATAAAATGCTACTGAAACCACAATGGAATCATTTGACATTCATTTTGCACTGGTAAATGATTACGTGAGGTGCATGGCAAAGGAGAATCAGGCCCTCAGGGTGTGTCTACACTGCAATTAGACACCTGCGGCTGGCCCATGCTGGATGACTCAGGCTTCTGGGGCTCAAACTAAGGGGTGTTTAATTGCAGTGTAGATGTTCAGGCTCAGGCTGGAGCCCAGGCTCTAGGACCCTGCGATGTAGGAGGGTCCCAGAGCTCAGGCTGCAGCCTGAGCCCAAACATCTACAATGCAATTAAACACCCCTTAGCCCGAGCCCTGTGATCTTGAGTCAGCTGGCATGGATTAGCCCAGGGTTTTAACTGCAGTGTAGACATACTCTGTGTCCATTTCATAAAAAACACCAAGTGATTGCCAACAAGGATGGCATTCTCAGCAGAGCAGTCAAGGACTTAATTCCCCTCTTTTCCCTAAAGGTGGTCATTTGAGATCAGAACTGAGGTATGTTAGTGAGAGGAGCTAGGGGTATATTGCTCACACCACTGCTACCTACATTGTACCTGTCTGCAGAGGGTGGTATGGGGGAGTTTGCTCTGCTATTGGCCGTGCTGTACTGGTCTTATGGATTAAGTCCAAAGCAGACTGCCAGGACTTACAAAGAGGTCTCACAAAACTGGGTGATTGGGCAGCAAAATGGCAGATGAAATTCAGTGCTGATAAATGCAAAGTAATGAATAGTGGAAACCATAATCTCAACTATATGTACAAAATGATGGGATCTAAATTAGCTGTTACCACTCAAGAAAGAGAATTTGGAGTCATCCTGGATAGTTCTCGGAAAACATCCACTCAATGTGCAGTGTCAGCCAAAAAAGTGAACAGAATGTTGGGAATCATTAGAAAAGGGATAGATAATAAGACAGAAACTAATCATATTGCTGCCATATAAATCCATGGTACACCCACATCTTGAATACTGTGTGCAGATTTGGTCAGCCCATCTCAAAAAAAACAGATATTAGAATTCGAAAATGTTCAGAAAAGGGCAACAAAAATGATTAAAGATATGGAACAGCTTCCACATGAGGAGAGATTAAAAAGACTGGGACTGTTCATCTTAGAAAAGAGACGACTAAGGGGGGATATGATAGAAGTCTAGAAAATCATGACTGGTGTGAACAAAGTGAATAAAGAAGTGTTATTTAACCCTTCACATAACGCAAGAACCAGGAGTCACCCAATGCAATTAATAGGCAGCAGGTTTAAAACAAACCAAAGAGTCAACCTGTGGAACTCTTTGCCAGGGATGTTATGAAGGCCAAAATTAAGCGTGGATTCAAAAAAAGAATTCCTTATGTTGATGGAGGACAGGTCTATCAATGGCTATTAGCCAAGATGGTTAGGGACTCAATCCTATGTTCCGCATATCCCTAAACCTCTGTTTGCCAGAAGCAGGGAATGGGCAGCAGGGGATGGATCACTTGATGATTCCCTGTTCATTCCCTCTGAAGCACCTGGCATCGCCCGCTGTCAGAAGACAGGCTACTGGGCTAGATGGACCATTGGTCTGACCCAGTATGGCCATTCATATGTTCTTATGTAAATAAAGAAAATGGCAGTTTCCATAGCAATCAGTGAAAGAAAGCGCTGTAATAGTTATGCTGAAATAGCCACTCTGCTCCTACAATTTGTTGCATTCTGCAGCTGCAGAAGCACAAGGCAGCAGACAGAAGCCACACTAACAAACAAGGCCTGTTTCCAGGGCTGGGCTGGGCTGGGCGAGATGCTAGTGCACAAACAAGGAAGGAAACAAGGCAAAAGAACGCAGACTGTACAAGCTATTACACCCAGAAGCCAGCATGCACACTCACATGCAGGATGCTGAATTAGTGCCATTTTGCCATGGTAGTGGCATTTGAACTAAGGCTCTCTTGATACAGGAGAGGACTCCTGCAGGCTTGTCTAATTGGTCTCCCTCCCTTAGTGTGCCAGAACATGGACTTGAAATGTTTCCAGATATGCTGCAAGACTCAGTGTGTTTTTTAGGCATCTGGGAGGGGTGAGATGAGTGCCAGATGGGGTTGTTTACTGACATGGGATAATGAAGTTTTGGGGCCAGATCCGACTGGGATCATGTGGGTACTGGTGTTGGGGTTTTTTGTTTTTTAATTTCTGTGGCTAAGTCAAGTCAGGTCAGGTGCAATCTCGGGATGGGCACGTACGTGATTTGTGATTCCACAAAAGCAGGCACAAAGAATATAAAAAAAATCTCACTCCCAAGTCCAGCAGCAGTTGGACGTGCTCAGCACCTCTGAGGGGGGAGCACAGCTGCACTCCACCCATTTGGGGGCGTTAAACGAAGCAGCCTTGACAGACTCCAGAGAGATCCCTGGCTAGTCCACTACGGCCTTGGGTGGTGGCTGCAGCATGAGGGCTAGAACACAGTGGGAGAGGTACAAATAACAGGGGAAGAGGCATCATTCGGGGCTTCCTGGGGACTATCTGGGGAAAGAGTTAACAGGGAAAATTTTGAGTCAGAAGGCAAAAAGCAGCAAAGGCATTTCAGTGTCTCTGATGTAAGCTCATACCCAGAGTCAGCCCTGCCAAGTCTCACTCATACAGTTTGACTCACTTGTTTTGGATTAATGTTAAAACATCTCACTCTTGTGCTTAGGATTCTGCACTGTGTATCCAGGAGTACTTTAAAATCTTACTCTTAATTTTTGTGAAGTCTTACATGCTGAAATTTTCTTAGCTCTGGGGAGGGTGACCAGATGTCCCGATTTTATAGGGACAGTCCTGATTTTGAGGTCTTTTTCTTAAATAGGCTCATATTACACCCCACCCCTGTCCTGTTTTTTCACACTTGCTATCTGGTCATCCTAGCTCTGGGATCTCTCAGGGTTCTGTCCAAATGGCATGATGCATCATAAATGCATTGAAGCAGCAAAATATAATAGATACACACTTTATTTATTATTCCTCTTAAAGGGGAAGTCACATGTTTTGTTCTTTGCTTATGTATTTGTGAAAATATGTCTATTTTTCTCTCTCTCTCTCTCTGTTACACACCATCTCCCTCCACAGGATAGAATCAGAACTGCTCAGCTGTGTGTCCTGAGTGTCATATCAGCTAACAAAGATCCTCCTCTACGTTCGTTAGGTGGTGAAGGCACCTGCTTTGTGAGCAAGAGAATCTGAGTTTTATTCCAGATGCTACCATGTGCCATGCACTTGCCAGTGGCTGCCGGATGGAGTAGAATGACAACTGGGAAGTTGCAGCTGGCTAGAGACGGTCAGTGTCCAAGTTATAGTCCTTTTCTTTTTCTTTGATCCCAGTGGATGTTGCAAAGCATCGGAGATGAGGAAGACAGAAGATGCACTATCAAGGAGAGATTGGATGGATGTCAAAAGTGAGACAATTAGCTTATCAGTAACAATGATGTAAATACACTGTCAGTTATAGTTGTCAAAACTGAGGATAGTTAATGTTTGACAAGCTAGCTACTAGTCGGTCAAAGTCAAGAGCTGCTTGCAATATCACTGAGAGTTTATAAACTTCACCTCCACCCCAAAAGAGTATTAATTTCCATTCCTCAATGAGGATTACCTTTATGCCAATTTTCAATTAGATTCCTTGAGCCATGTTTGAGTCAGACTAGTGTAACACACTGCCTTAGTGCATGTGATTGTGTCTCTCTCTAGTGGCTGGTCCCAGTAACTAGAACAGTTTGCTGTTTACTTCCAGCTAGTTGTGTTAACTCTTTCACTCAAATGCTAGGAGCTTGTGCTTTTTTAATACTGTTCCGGATTCAATCTCTGCGGATTAGCCATGGGATCCATATGCATGTAGCCCTAAGTCTGTTAGACAAGAACATAATATCAAAACTCCTAAAGTGGGGAAAGTGGTGTATTTCCCCCCATAACAAAACACACTTGAACCAACTTTGCTCAAACGTTCCAAGCCAATTCACCTACGGTTGGCAATCAAAAAATGCGTTAGAAAATTAAGTGGGACTGAAAATAGGAGTTTAAGAGAGATTCCTTCTCAGACTAAGTTACAGGGTTTAGTCCTGGCTAATGCTATAATTTTAAAAGGAATAAAAAGTCCCCTTGAATGTGCAGCTGCACTTCAGATTTATGTTTAATTGAAAAACAACTGGTACAAAAAGTGGAGGCAGATCACTCATTAATAATCATGTTTCTACCAATCAGTGCAGAGTGCTCCATCAGCCTGGTAAATGTATATATTTGGCATGTGGCAGTTTTTAATAATTTTCAGAATAGCACATGCCGAGAATGTGACTGTTCCCAGGAAAGGCTCTCACTCAGGCACCGAAAGAAAGGTGCCTTTTAAGTAAATGGCGTTCTAAAAAAACATATTAGTCAAACAAACAATATTTCAGCTTGTTTCCAAACCACCTCGTGAAGGTTCTGATATTACACCAAAGGCCTGTGCAGTGGAACCAGATGTGGTGTGATCACCGGGGATGGCCCTGTATGTCCTGCATGCTGCCAAAGATTACTCCTCCAGAGACTTGGATGTGGGTCAGGGGTGAGACTATGGGATCTGTGATCACGTGGACCAGGGATAGTCAATTTTTTTTTGTCAAGGTCCAAATTTCTTGGTTAAAGGCTCATCAAGGTCCAGACTCCAGAGAAAATAATAATACAAAATAATAACAATACTGATGATAATAAGTAATTAAAAAGATTTGGAGATCCATTCAAAATCGTCTGGTGGTCTGGATTTGGCCTCCTCTGTCTATTGATTACCCCATGTGGAACCAGCGACTAAGAAATCCTGCCTGTGGTATGGAGCATCGACAGACACTATTCTAACTTGCTAAGAATGAAAAATAAGGCCGACAAACCATCCTGAAGCTGAGCTGCTATTGGGGATGTAGAATTTTAAAGCACTTCTCACATTCTGAGCCCTTCCTTTCTCATCATCACAAAACCTACATTTAGGTTCCGATCCTGCAATCGGCACTGGGTGAGCACATCCCTGCACTCACATGGATCCAACTGCAGGACTGAATTCTTAAGTATTAAAAAACACAAGAGTATCCTGTTAACATCCTGCTCCATTACTTTTAAAATTCCAGTCAGGTAGCCCCAACAGAGAGACTTGGCACTTTAATATCCCAACAGGAGCACAATGACAGTCAATGGAATTCACCCTGCAGAGTGAGAAGTGCTCTATACACAGCACGAACATCGAAGAGCCAGGGCTTTTAAATACAGAGGAAGTATGTTTTAAGTATGGGAGCAAACAGAAAGTCAGGCAGCATTTCAAGGACTGTCTGTGTGTTCTGTGTCTGTACAGTGCCTAGCACTACTGGGTCTTGCTCCAGGACTGGGGCTCCTAGCCACTATGGTAATACTAATACAAGTAATTTCAGGTCGGGCCTTGTTAGTTCCATGTCTTAGAGAGCAGGGGGGTGTTCCTCAGGGTGATATTATCCTTTGCATGCACCCGGGATTGTGAATATTCTTCCCGTGGCTGAAGCACCGAACTGAGGGGTTTCCGAGTTTTGCCCCAGATCTTTATGCTGCTCAGTGAAGTGCAGCAGAACCAGGAAAGGTTTCTTCCCTAACCTAATTATTACCTTACATTTCTCTACACTAAATGGCCTAAGCCTCTTATCTACCCCACGCTCTGAGCCTATGCAAATAGCACTAATGAAAGCAAAGGATTCTCATTATAGCACAAATCTCTTCTTTAAACACGGCCTGTGGCCTGTTTCATTCTGAGCCCCAGGATGAGAAAGCAGCATACTCGGAGAGGTGACGGGAAGGATTGTGCTGCCCCGCAAAGAACAGCCAGGAGAAGCTCTCACTCATACCCCAGGAACCACCAACTCCACCCCCTGGGGCACAGGCTGGGAGAAATTCACAAGGGGCCAACGGAACCTGTTGAGCCCTTTTGACCTGTGTGGATTCTCTCCTCCCCCCTCTTCCCCCCCCCCCCCCCCAGGAATTTAGCTTTCAGGTTTGAACAAACTTAAAGCCAAAAACTCGCTAAAATCACCAGGCTCTAAGTGCAAACAATGGGAAAACCCAATTTTCTATGAGAATTCGACACAAAACCATGAATGAGTCCTGCACTGGCTCTGAACCACGCCCAGATTTGCTTGAAATGTTGTGAATCTGAGTAACCCTTTCAGAGAACAGGCTGTGAGTCTGCATCCTTCACCAATCTCAGGAACGTTTGTACGATTCCAGGTTCTCTGCTGAAAACATACCCTGGCGCCAGCTCCAAACCTCCCTGCACACCCAAACCACAGACCCACTAGAGAGGGGAGGGCATGGACCCATTCCCTCTCTCTGGGAGCTCCCTATCTCCTCCCTTTAAATCCTAGTGGTTTTTTGTAATGATGTGTCATAGCTCTAGCTTCCCAGCTCTGAGGATACTAGCAAATAAAAGCCAAGTGTAATTGTCCTGTAGAGTAGACGATCATCCAGAGGAAGACTTTATTCATCCCACGAGCTAGTCCTAGCCCAAGAAGAAAAATACTAAAAGGAGTGGATACTCCCTACTGGCCTTTTTCTCCTTTCCCTCTACTCCGCAGCCCCAAGATAAGCAGACACTTTACCCTTCCTCTCTCCAGTGATCTAGCTCCAAGCCAGGATAAACACTCAGCATTCCTATACCGACCTCTTGATCTATGGTCACTTTGCTGCTTTGCGCCTCAGTTTCCCCATTTGTGTATGATTATAATATGGTTGGGAGACTGAATTCATGCTTGTAGAGTGCTTTCAGATTTCTTGGTAAAAGGCACGATGGTGCAAAGTCAAACTATTCTTTTATTCATACAGATCCTGGTAAAGAAAGTATTTTAATTTAAATACAGTCATTTTACTTGCTTCTGGTCTCCCAAGATTGTACCAAAATCTGCCCCTGCTGCTCTTTTAAGGGTAAAGATTGGTATTAAAAAGGTACCTCTTTGTTCTGAACGATCTAAAGTGGGGAGGGAGGTTCTTTTTCTGGACACTCAGTCCACAGGCCAGAAAAAGAAAAAACAACCGTGACAGCAAACACACAGGAACATAATACAGAGACTGTCTGAAGAAGTCCCATTTTATCCGGGAAGCTTCTTAGCTACTGCAGAGGTTTTGAACTGCCGGCTAAAATAGACCAGTCGGCCCAGGCTCATTTTAAAACAGAAGTTCTCCCTATAGCATGCACTGCAGCAGCTACAGGGTCGGACATTCCCCAGGTTCACTGCCCATCAATCAGTATTTTGATAATCAGATAATGGTACACTCCAAATAACTACTTAATCTGGTTCCCAGGAAAGTTGTACTTAGATTAAAAAGGGCACAACGTCTCCTTGTCAATTATAGAGGCCAGCCTAGATTAATGGATAATGCACCAAATGCTCCTCCTTTTGCGACTGTGGTTCAAACACTAGCCTGAGAACAGGGCAAGGCCTTCCATCCAGGTCTGTGACCAATTTAGCTTGTGAGATATGACCAGATCTCAGCACAACGTGGTATCGGCTGGAGCCTATATATTCAAGCTTCACTGAAACCAACTGAACGTTAGGACAGATGAGTATTCAGCACGTATAAATCTTCCTTGGTGTATCTGGAAAGTTCAGAGCAATCAATCAGTTCAACTTTAATATCGATGCAGGGCAAGTAGTAACAGACAGACAGACTTCTCTAGATCATGGCTGGTTTTGGCAGGCCATAATGTAATATAAGTTCTAACCAGTGTGTTCATCTCCAGCAATAAAGTGAAAATCCCTTAGAAAGAAAGACCCTGACAAAAGTGAGCTAGGCACCCGATCCTGCAATTCCAATGCACCTGCTCATAGTCCCATTGAAGAATTAGGAATCAGACATTTAATAAAATTCTAGATAAAGTTTAAAGATACTGTTTTATAACAAAACAGCAACTTTATAGGTAAGATGCCTATGGGGAAAAAAGTGCACTTTTACTCTTCTGCCTATGCACATTCAAATTAAAATTTAAATAAAGTTACACCTGAAACTTCTGTCAAAACTTCATTACCACATTTTATTTAGATTTTTTTCTCTCTTCCTCCCTCCCCTCCTCATGAGTTCAAGGGGATCACATGTCACTTCTGTTTCAGCCATACAGTTTCAGAGAAAAACTGGCCTTATCTGGTTCACTCAAGAAAATTATAACCCTTTCAGCACCAAAGGGCTACAGTCAATATATAAGATGCATCCAGAGCGTGCACTCAAATAGCAGGTTACCATAGTCTAGATCACACAAATACACATGCGTATTCGTCTTACACAGCACAGGGTGAAGAAAAACACCAATACCGTAAAGTCCATGTCTAATCAGAAATTCTCTATTTGAAAATACCAGCTCTTGCCTGCCCCTCTTTCACAGCACACGCTATCCAGCATTTCCTGGGTATTGGTTTTTTAAATACTATGTCTGTTCAAAGAGAATTTTCCACACTTTGGACACATGCTGTGTTTAAAGGCTTGCAGGCCCTTTTGAATTTGAAAAAGGCACCACTGAAAACACAGACATGTGAAAGGAGCAGCACTTGGGAAACATTAATACAAATGTAGTGACTTGTATGTGCTTTTCCTTGGAAAGGCTCTAATATTTTTAAAATCACATTTCCGCCCCTCCCTCCCAAGACAATGTCAGGTCAGCCAGGATATAGGACATGACATTCCTGATGATCACAGGTGACTCTTATCCTGCCTTTTTTCCCCGCACTATACAATGGTTTGTTTAAGATCCAGAAACTACTTATTGTCTATAAACAGCAAGACTGTCAACTAATGTCAAAGACTCCAGCTTTCAACCACTAAGTATATATACTGCAAACACTCAAGCATGTGCTTTACTATATCAAATTTTCTTATTAATAATATCATGTATTTACATAGTTCCTTTAATCTTGAAGGACCTCAAAGCAATTTACACATTAGAGCAGAGGTTCTCAAATTGGGTGGTGGACCACCCGGGGGAGAGAGGGGGGGTCATGGAATGTATTGGGGGGGAGGGGCATGAGAAACTTGGCGGGGGGGGGGGAAACTTACTGCGCACATTTCACCCGCAGCAATGAATAACTAGCAAAGCGGATTCCTCCAGACATATCAGGGCCTCAGACGGCGCTGTGCATTTGACTCTAGATGGCGCTGTGCATTTTGACGGATTTCTGACAAGCTAGCAGAGCATTATACAAAGTCGTTGCCATCTGTACGTTAATGCACGTTTAATTGTAAGCATCGACCACAATCACAGTTTTGCTTTTGCTCTTATTATAATGGATCGTTGGCCGTATTCGAATCAATGCCTCACTGTTTTTAATATTTAGTGAGAGTTGCATGTTGATTTTTTTTTAATCGGTACATGTACTTGTGTGGCGGGGGGAGGGCACAAACTACCACAGACCAAAGAAGGGGGTGCACACTCAAATACGTTTGAGAACCACCGGACTAGAGAAAGAATTGACTCACTCCCAATGAAACGCTGCAAGCTAGAATGGAATAGGGCAGCTGTTTTCACAAAAGTAGTAGGGTGGGATTTTCAAAAGTGCCTGTGTTACTGAGGAATACAAGTGCCATTGACCTTCATGTAAGTGCTTTCGAAAATGCCACCCTTAGAAAATGAAATATTATGTAAAAACTTGGATTTTAGGGAAGTAGAATGTACCCAGATTAGAATCTGGCCAGGCTGCCGTGGCTCATAATCCTACTCTTGTGCAAAGTGCTACCAGAGCTTTAATGACCACAAATGATTAAGAACTCCGTTTTATACCTCATCCATCTTCCTCAACACAGCTGGTATAGAATGCTTCCCACTGAGTTATCGATACTGCTTTCCTGAAGCACCAGAGATTTCCCTAGATGTCTCCCATTCAAGTATTAACCAAGTATTGACCTAATACTGTTTAGTTTACAAGTGAGATTACAGCCCCTAGCTGTGGTACTGTACCTTATGTGCAATGGCTCTGCAGTAAGTATTTCTGTCCTATTCCTGGGGAAGAGTTAGGCTGAAACAAGCTGAGGATTTCTTTTATTCAGGACTTCAACCTGGATTCAAATTGGCATTTCAATAGGTGAAAGGCCACACAGCATTTGTAGATCTAGGATTCTTCTGTGCTAGGTAGATCACATATATACTGTCTTCATGATTTTGCAACATACAATAGCCATCCCTAATCAGACGTGAATGGTTTCCTAACATGTTAATGTTGGAGACAACACTGAAGCCACTATTTTACATTATTTTTTTCTAGGCTTTTTCTCAGGAGCGGCGCCATGGGTTTTGGCGCCCTAGGCAGGGGTCCTTCCGCGCTCCTGGTCATCGGCGGCAATTCTGTGGCGGGGGGTCCTTCTGCGCTCCCGGTCTTCGGGGCACTTCGGTGGCGGGTCCCGGAGCGAGTGAAGGACCCGCCGCAGAATTGCCGCCGAAGACCTGGAGCACAGAAGGCCCCCCCGCCGCTGAATTGCCACCGAAGGTGGCAAAATGTCGCCCCCCCCAAATCCTGGCGCCCTAGGCGACCACCTAGGTCACCTAAATGGAAGCGCTGGCCCTGCTTCTTCTCAGGCTCCTTTTACATGGATGCAAATATCTGGCACTTTCTGCACAGCCTTAATGAAGAGGAATAGTGATGGATGCATCTTCAAAACACTGCAAAATAGGAGGATAAATTCTACTTCTCAGAGTCGCAGAAAAAGCTGCTGTCAGATATGTTATCAGCATAAAATGGCAAAACACCTCCAGGTTATAAAACCAGGCCTTATTGTTGTAGTTGATTATTTGATTCCAGGTACTCGGGTACTAAGATAATAAACAATGACAAACACTTCACACTTATATAACACTATCCATCCATAGAGCTCAAAACACTTGACAAAAATGGATAAGCTTTAGTGACCTGATTTTGCAAATGGGGAAACTGAGGCACAAAGAGTTTAAGTTATTTTTTCCAAGGTGTCACAGAGTCAGATGTACAGCAAGTATTAGAACCTAAGACTCTCAGTCCTGTGGCCTATCAAGATATGTGGAGGCTAACCAGCTGTCCCAATAACAGACCACTGACAGCATCCCACAAGTTTTAAAAGTATCGTCAGTCAAGGGTGACTGAATGGGTCAGATGATCAGTAAAGGCATCTAGTCTTACACCTTTATGGTTGCCAAGGTTGGTAGCTGCCTTGTTTGGTGGTTCTCAGAGCAGTTACTAATAGACAGGTATCCAAATTACACAAACAGGCACTACTATTGTCAACCTCCTTAGCTGTCTCAGCAGGCAGACCAAGGACTGAACAGGATGCTGAAATTGTACTCCCTCTCGAAGACCTGGCAATGGTCCCTCCATATGAGAGCTGAGGTATTCTGAAGGGTGTTTGTGTCAATCTGTCAAACAGCACCACGTTAAAGTGCACCAGCAGGTTCAAATGCACATCATGTTAGTTTGCTTTAGAACTCACAGCCTGGTTGAGTGCATTACCACACAGTGTAGACAAGCCCTCAGATCAAGTCATTCCGTCAAACTGAGGTGAAACCAGTGGAAAAGGTAGATGATTGAAAAGGAAAGATTACTCCCAAAATAATCTGGGATGTGTGATTTCTGGCACACTTCAACAGGGCTACACAGCATATTGTACCTCCTCCCATAGGGACTAGCTGTAGGTCGATCTCGGGCACAGCAGGGTACAGATTTGCTTGCGCTTGCTGCTCCAAGGGCCATCAATGGAATTTCTAAGTCATAAGTGCACTCTGCAATTATGAACTTTTTTGTTTTGTTAATTCATGCAGAAAGAATATATAATACAAGTATGCATGTCAGCAAGAAAGAGGTATTAAAGCAATAGGATTGACAAGAATAACCCTGGCAATTTAAGTAAATATAGAGAATGCCTCCATGACAGAGAAAATAATAATGATTTAAAAACTTAGCAAAATAATAGAGTGCGCAGAGTGGGAACAAAGGAAAATAAGTGGGATCTATAGCCCAGTGGTTATAGTACAGTCTGACAATAGCGAATCTAAGAATGGAACTCCACACATTAAATAAATCGTATACAATACATTCTACAGGTACACATAGAATAGGGAATAGATTCCTCATATAATAACCAAAGGCTGAGATTTTTTTTATTAATTGGCCAAAAAACTAAGGAATTTGCTTTCTAAATTTGCAAAAATATACCGTATTTATAAAATTGTGTTCAGAACATTTTACAGGATCCAAATGCTATCTAAACATTCGGTACTTCAAATATGTAAACAACAAAATCTCTGTTTATTAACATTTTGTATCAATATCTTGGACTTAAATATCTTCGGTTCCTTCGCTGGTAGAAAGCACTACTCTTTGAGATAGCTAGAATCACCGCCAAGACTGCAAGTGGAAAGACAGATGAATGAAAAAAGTTTAAAAGAATTAAGAGTCTTGCTTGCCACCCATGTTACCCATGCGGAGATCACTCTGAACTGACCAGAGCTTTTCTATCTGTTTTAATAAGAGCTATGCTGGTCTAAATACAACTTCCACATTTTTATTTGTCTTTTTTATGGAGACCCCATTTAGGCAAAAGAAGTAGTCTAAAACATCTGAGCAGAATTCTGTACAAGAAATCCTTCCTAATTAGCAAAATTTGATAAGGTAAGGATAAAATATAGACGCTGGAAGACCAGTCGCTGAAGAGAGGAACTAGAACTCCAGTGATGTTAGTGCCATCAACAAGACTCCAGATCACGACACTGTCCTATTAGAAAAAAAGGACCGAGTTCTTCTCTTTTATACCTGCTCTGAGTCAGAGAGTACCCTGAGGGATCACAGCACTTTGACAAATAGGAGGTACATGCATGCAGTGTAAGGGAATCTTGGCTATTTCAAAATGTTTCCCCCTTTCAATCAGCATCATTTCGGTCTTGCCCAGGTTGAGTTTGAGCCAGATGCTCTTCATCCAGAAGGTGATTTCTTATGACCCTCCAAATTGGTCTCATGTAGATGCTGAAGAGAAGAGGAGGCACTCTAGGGAAAAGGATAGCAACTATTTACCACCATTTACTGAGGTCCCCTGGAAAAGAGGGTTTGGACCCATTGTTCTCAGCCAGTTATCTTAAGTGCCTATATACAAATGCAAGAAGCCTGGGAAACAAGCAGGGAGAACTGGAAGTCCTGGCACAGTCAAGAAACTATGATGTGATTGGAATAACAGAGACTTGGTGGGATAACTCACATGACTGGAGTACTGTCATGGATGGATATAATCTGTTCAGGAAGGACAGGCAGGGCAGAAAAGGTGGGAGAGTTGCATTGTATGTAAGAGAGGAGTATGACTGTTCAGAGCTCTGGTATGAAACTGCAAAAAAACCTGAAAGTCTCTGGATCAAGTTTAGAAGTGTGAGCAAAAAGGGTGATGTCGTGATGCGAGTCTGCTATAGACCACCAGACCAGGGGGATGAGGTGGACGAGGCTTTCTTCCAGCAACTAACAGAAGTTACTAGATCACAGGCCCTGGTTCTCATGGGAGACTTCAATCACCCTGATATATGCTGGGAGAACAATACAGCGGTGAACAGACAATCCAGGACGTTTTTGGAAAGTGTAGGGGACAATTTCGTGGTGCAAGTGCTGGAGGAACCAACTAGGGGCAGAGCTCTTCTTGACCTGCTGCTTACAAAACGGGAAGAATTAGTAGGGGAAGCAAAAGTGGATGGGAACCTGGGAGGCAGTGACCATGAGATGGTCGAGTTCAGGATCCTGGCACAAGGAAGAAAGGAGAGCAGCAGAATACGGAACCTGGACTTCAGAAAAGCAGACTGACTCCCTCGGGGAACTGGTGGGCAGGATCCCCTGGGAGAATAACATGAGGGGGAAAGGAGTCCAGGAGAGCTGGCTGTATTTTAAAGAATCCTTATTGAGGTTGTAGGAACAAACCATCCTGTTGTGTAGAAAGAATAGTAAATATGACAGGTGACCAACTTGGCTTAACAGTGAAATCCTTGCTGATCTTAAACACAAAAAAGAAGCTTACAAGAAGTGGAAGGTTGGACAAATGACCAGGAAGGAATATAAAAATATTGCTCAGGCATGCAGGAGTGAAATAAGGAAGGCCAAATCACACTTGGAGTTGGAGCTAGCAAGGGATGATAAGAGTAACAAGAAGGGTTTCTACAGGTATGTTAGCAACAAGAAGAAAGTCAAGGTAAGTGTGGACCCCTAACTGAATGGGGGAGGCAACCCAGTGACCGAGGATATGGAAAAAGCTAATGTACTCAATGCTTTTTTTGCTTCTGTCTTCATGAACAAGGTCACTTCCCAGACTACTGCACTGTGCAGCACAGCATGGGGAGGAGGTGACCAGCCCTCTGTGGAGAAAGAAGCGGTTCAGGACTATTTAGAAAAGTTGGACGAGCACAAGTCCATGGGGCCAGATGCACTGCATCCGAGGGTGCTAAAGGAGTTGGCAGATGTGATTGCAGAGCCATTGGCCATTATCTTTGAAAACTCATGGCAATCGGGGGAGGTCCCGGATGACTGGAAAAAGGCTAATGTAGTGCCCATCTTTAAAAAAGGGAAGAAGGAGGAGCCGAGGAACTAAAGGCCAGTCAGCCTCACCTCAGTCCCTGGAAAAATCATGGAGCAGGTCCTCAAGGAATCAATTCTGAAGCACTTAGAGGAGAGGAAAGTGATCAGAACAGTCAGCATGGATTCACCAAGGGCAAGTCATGCCTTACTAACCTAATTGCCTTCTATGAGGAGATAACTGGGTCTGTGGATGATGGAAAAGTACTGGATGTGTTATTCCTTGACTTTAGCAAAGCTTTTGATACGGTCTCCCACAGTATTCTTGCCAGCAAGTTAAAGAAGTATGGGCTGGATGAATGGACTATAAGGCGGAGAGGAAGTTGGCTAGATCATCGGGCTCATGGGTAGTGATCAATGGCTCCATGTCTAGTTGGCAGCTGATATCAAGCGGAGTGCCCCAAGGGTCGGTCCTGGGGCCAGCTTTGTTCAACATCTTCATTAATGATCTGGAGGATGGCGCGGACTGCACCCTCAGCAAGTTTGCAGATGACACTAAAACTGGGAGGAGTGGTAGATACACTGGAGGGTAGGGATAGGATACAGAGGGACCTAGACAAATTAGAGGATTGGGCCAAAAGAAACCTGATGAGGTTCAACAAGGACAAGTGCAGAGTCCTGCACTTAGGATGGAAGAATCCCATTCACTGTTACAGACTAAGGACCGAATGGCTAGGCAGCAGTTCTGCAGAAAAGCACCTAGGGGTTACAGTGGACGAGAAGCTGGTTATGAGTCAACAGTGTGCCCTTGTTGCCAAGAAGGCTAACGGCATTTTGGGTTGTATAAGTAGGGGCATTGTCAGCAGATCGAGGGACATGATCATTCCCCTCTATTCGACATTGGTGAGGCCTCATCTAGAGTACTGTGTCCAGTTTTGGGCCCCACACTACAAGAAGGATGTGGAAAAATTGGAAAGAGTCCAGCGGAGGGCAACAAAAATGATTAGGGGACTGGAGCACGTCTTATGAGGAGAGGCTGAAGGAACTGTGGTTATTTAGTCTGCAGAAGAGAAGAATGAGGGGGGATTTGATAGATGCTTTCAGCTACCTGAAAAAGGGTTCCAAAGAGGATGGATCTAGATTGTTCTCAGTGGTGGCAGATGACAGAACAAGGAGTAATGGTCTCAAGTTGCAGTGGGGGAGGTTTAGGTTGGATATTAGGAAAAACTTTTTCACTAGGAGGGTAGTGAAGCCCTGGAATGGGTTACCTAGGGAGGTGGTGGGATCTCCTTCCTTAGAGGTTTTTAAGGTCAAGCTTGACGCAGCCTTGGCTGGGATGATTTAGTTGGGGATTGGTCCTCCTTTGAGCAGGGGGTTGGACTAGATGACCTCCTGAGGTCCCTTCCAACCCTGATAGTCTATGATTCTATGATTCTCCTGCACTGTCGACTTCAGCCATGTCACATAGGTAGTTTAGCAGTACCTTGTGATCTACTGTGTCAAAAGTAGCAGCGAACTCTAGTAGCATGACATGAAGAGGTTGCCTGTATTTATAACCACGAGGGGGTTAGCTTTTAGTGCTATGAGGGGCTCTCTTCATGTTGTTCCCTGGTCTGAAAATCCACTGTGGGGCATTCATCATGTTGGCAGATGTCACATGCTGTTGGAGTTTCATTGTCGGCACTTCCTCTATGATTCTCCATCAGCATCAGAGAAGGTTAAAGGCACTCAGCACCTTGCAACAGGCATATGCGTTATGACATAGTCTTTAATCACACAATCATGTACTATTTTTTCTCCAGCACCCATACTCCATTTCAGTGCACAGGATGGAGCCACAAGAGGGGCCGAATTAAGGTGGCATGGGCATCTGTAAATCTAGCGGTTCCTAATTTTGAGTCCTTGAGTTTGTAATGTACATAATGTTATTTTAACATGGTTTTCTTTGTATGTAATATTACATGTGTACTCTCCCTCCCTCTTACTCCTACCTGATCACGCTGGTAATGGAATATAATATTCAGCATATAAAAACAAGTACTCAGTACTTTTAACAGAGAACGTACTGTACTGCCTGCAAACAACTGTCCCAGTTCCAGAATGCAGGAAAATGGGATCCGGAGGGAGGGAGGGAATTTATGCTGAGTGGCAGTTCATTTCTACTTTCTCTCAAAAATATTACATTTTCCTGCTGTGTATCCATGGAGCAAATCTACCGCATATTGAAAGAAATGCCTTTAAAAGGAAAGGGCTAGCTTAACCCTGAGTAATCATTTCATTATTAGACCTGAGCAGGAATGTCTTTGCTTTTTGTTTTACAGGTTTGCAACTTCTCAGGAAAATCTAAATAAAAAACCTAGAATAAAAAAAATATTCTAATTTCTGAGCCAGTTCTTCAGTGATGAAAACAGCATTGACTCAATTCCTCTAGTATCCAGAGAGCTGAGGGTATTTACAGAATACAAACAGACCCTCACTGCAAAGCCAAGGCATGGAATTATGAATTACAGAGGCAACAGTATCCTAGTAAAATCATGCCGTATCATGCAAACCGAGATACCTCAGGTAACACTGTTACATATACATCCTTCGCTCTTTATGCAAAATCCATAGGATTAATAGGAGCTTGTTGTGACAAGCTGCTTTCACCACCCCCTGCCCCTACCCTCCATAAAACGACACAAATGCAAGGTATTTATTGCATTTGTTCTTTAAATGATACTTTGATCTCCACCCAGATAACGTGCAAGCAATTGGGGCTAGCCTCAGGGCACAGTGGCAGCCTGTTGTTCTGTATCACAGTCGGGAAAGCCAGACTGGGCATTCCTCCTTCTGCAGAGGTTGAAGGGGAGCGTACAATGACCTTAATGGAGTTAATGTTAGATACAGTACTCCAACACCCATACTCTGACCTCCAGCAAACACAGCTTTCCCGAGCTAACCAATCAAGATTTAGCACAGATTAACAATCACCACTGCTTTTATCCTGTGCCCGCACATACACTCCTAACCCAACAAATGAAAACACTCCTCAAGCCAGGCAAACATATTCTAAGAAACTTGACAGAGTATTAAAATGCAGAGAAGATGATCTAAGTGCCTGCCCTTCGTGACCCTGTACCAGACTTATATCCACCACCCAGAGACAGAAGAGTGGGTGTAAACAACGACCCCTACAAAACGATGGATCTGAGAGAAGGACGGCCTTGTTAACTAGGGTTACCATTCGTCCGGATTCCCCCGGACATGTCCGGCTTTTTCGGGTTAAAAATAGCGTCCGGGGGGAATTTGTCAATGTCCGGACTTCCCCTCCTCCCCCCCCCCATGCAGAGCGTGCGCGCGGCTTACAGAGCAGCCGGTGCTCCAAAAGCCAGAGCCAGAGCCCTGCTTGCACTTCCCCCTCCTCCCTCCTGAAACTTGACACCCCCCCTCCTCTCCCTCCCTGCACTCACAGATCGCCTGCTGGGCAGTTCCTCTGGAGCTCCGACCCTGCTGCCCTCCCCCGCTGTTGAGCGCGCTGCTCTGCAGCACAGTAAGGGGGCCGGGGGCCAGAGAAGCGGCAGGGAGGTTCGGGGGTGGGGAGGGTAATCAAGAGACAGGGAGCAGGGGGGAGGGTTGAATGGGTCAGGGAGTTCGGGGGGGGGCTGTCTGGGGGTTGGGGGTGTAAGGTTTTGGGCAGTCAGGGTACAGGTGGGGGGGGTCTCAGGAGGGGGCAGTTAGGGGACAAGGAACAGGGAGGCTTAGGTAGGGGGTGGGGTTCTGGAGGGCAGTTAGGAGCAGGGGTCCCAGGAGGGGGCAGTCAGGGGACAGGGAGCAGAGGGGTTTAGATGGGTCAGGAGTTCTGGGGGGGGCTGTCAGGGGGTGGGGGTGTGAATAAGGGTTGGGGCAGTCAGGGGACAAGAGGCAGGGAGGCTTAGGGAGGGGGTGGAGTCCTGGGGGGCAGTCAGGGGACAAGGAGTGGGGGGGAGGGTTGGGGGTTCTGAGGGGGCAGGAAGTGGGAGGGAGTGGAAGGGGCAGGGGCGGGGCTAGGACAGGATGGGGGCGGGGCTAGGGTGGGGCTCCTCCCGTCCTCTTTTTTGATTGTTGAAATATGGTAACCCTATGTTAACTGTGTTGCTAACTCTCACCCATTTATCAAAAGTAATGTGACTTGGGCTCCTGCTGCAGGCAGTTTCCAATGACGTGAAAATCTACAGCCATCGCTTGATGTTGGGGAAATAAAACCAGAGAGAGAGGGAGACAATCCCCCAATGTAGCCAAAGGGAATGTGCACTAAACTACAAGTCTAGAAACTAAGTTAGTCCCAGTTCTTTATCTGACACCTGTTAATATTCTGTGCCATTCACAACCCGTGTTATAGACCAAAGCCAGAGGGGAGGTACCTGCCATTCACCAATTTCACAGGGCTACAGACTGGGGGAAATACAAGGCCCTTTAGAAATCTAGCAACTGGATGGTGGGAAAATATTGTATGACACTGAATGGGGGGATGGGGAGCTGGTATCATTGTCAACTGCACCCTTACAGAGCTGAAAGATAGACCTGGATTCTTTAGGGATAGCAGGTAGTCCAGAATAACAGGAATTGGAGTTTCTACAGGAGTTGTATTGTACGCTTACACTTGGCTGCATAGGTCACCCTGATAGAACCCTTTCTGTTGTGTACTAATATGTTCTGGATTGCAGTAGAGCAGTGTTTTTACATAGTAATTAACCAGCTAGCATCCATGCTGTCAAGTGCAATGACATCAGGTCCAGGAGAAGGATATGCCCTGCTGGGATATTATGTCAGGTACGATCGGTAATGTGACTGGAGGATGAATTGATAGGATCATTAGGTCAGAATACAAGAACTGTCAGGGCCAAGCTGGTACTAGCATGATCATTACAGATGAGTCCTCTGAGTTTCCCCAGGACCTTCTGAGTTAATGGGATCGGTGGATAGATGTACACTGAGTCCATGAGATGAGGAAAGCATCTGACCAAGAACCTGGGCTTGACCAGAACATTTGGCACTTTTTGTTCTTGCCTGTGGTGAACAGCTCTACCAAGAGGTAACCCTACCTGCGGAATATGTTCTGTGGGATGGAGTCCTTGATGGTCCATTTGCAGTCGCTTGCAAATTGCTTGCAGAACTGGTCCAATAAAATATTCTGAAAGCCTGGCAGATGCTGAGCGACTAGTGTGATTTGGTGAAAGACGCAGCATTTCCAGAGGTGAACAGCTTCTTCACAAAGGGAGGACAGTCACGTTCCTCTCTGTCTGTTGACATAAAACATTGCTGTTGTGTTGTCCATTGAGACTTGGACTGTCAGTCTGCACAAAATGGGAAGAAATGCTGCATAGGCTAAATGAACACCTCTGCTCTTCAGAACATTTATGTGGGTCTGAAGGTGGCCCAGGTAAGCTCCCCACCATAACATGAATACTATCTAATTACATTATGGTCACTAGTGTCTTGGTGGGAAGAGGTAGAGAAAACAGCACTCCTTTTTCATACCTGGAGAGGATCCTTCCACTAATTTAAGGATGAGAGGACTTCTAGGGGACATGCACGGTCATGTAATGACCGTTCTTGCTGTGTGACATACATGGAGAAGGCCATGTGACCGAGAAGTCTAAATCAGATTCTTACTGACATCTGAGGGTGAGCCTGCAGCTGGTTGACAAGATCTATTATGGTATGGAATCTGTCCTGTGGTGGATACTCTCGTTATGAAATCTAGCACTGTCCCTACAATCTCTATTCTCTGGGTTAGCCTAGAGTTGACTTTTTCTTGTTGACTCTGTGACCCAGGATAGTGAGTTATTCACCAGTTGCACTGATTTCTTTCAAATGAGTCAATCATCAAGGTTTGGATATACCTGGATCCCTAGCCTTCTCAATTGAACGACCATAACTGCCAAGCACTGGGTGGCTTAGTCTTCATTTCTAAAAAGATGAGATTCTTACATGGAATAATTAATGCACAACCGTTATCTTGCTGTAAAAATTCTAATGGAGAAGAGGCACCTGTAGTTTTTACCACAAAGGAGCCAGGCAAGGTCAGCACTATCCCCTGTCTGGTACAGAGGCTGATTTAAGTGATAGATTACATACCATACTCCTGGGGGAATTCTGCGCCACTGCACATGCACAGAATTTATGTCCCCCACAGATTTCTTTGCTTCCCCGCAGAAAAATGACTTTCTGAGTGGGAAGCAAAGGGAAGCCACAAGAGCAGTCATGTGACCCTCCCCAGCAGTATGTTTCAGGTGCCCAGGGCAGCTGGCAGAGAGGTAAATCATTGTGAGGTCAGGGGCGGGACTGAGGGAGACCTGGCTGGTGGCTCCTACCCTGCACCGAGCTCAGCTGCTAGTCCCATCTGGGCTGGGGAGGATGAGACTTCCTCTTCCCCTACGCAGCATCCAGAGCCGGGTCAGACCTACCCCCAGATTTCTCCCCCAGCTGCAGGAAGTTCTGCAAACTTCCTCCCCCGGCCCCCACTTCCTGCACCCATTGTTCCTCAGCTGCGGGGGGAGGGATCCCTGTGCAGGGAGCTGCTCCCCCATTCACCCAACCCCCATGCATCCAGACGCCCTCATACCCAGACCCTCCTGCCGAGCCTCACCCCCCCTGCACTCAGAACCCTTCCGATGAGCCCCATTCCCCCTGTACCTGGACCCTCCTGAGCCCCCCACACCCAGACCCCCCTGACAAGCTCTATCCCCCCACACCCAGAACCCCTGCTGCTGAACCCCAATCACTTTCACCTGAACCCCACCCCCAACAAGCCCGTGTGCATCCAGATCCCCCACTGAGCCATCAACACCCAGATTGCTCACACAAAACCCTCTCAACTCACACCTGGATTCCCTGACATTAAGCCCCTCCACACTTGGATCCCGCCTGGCTGAGCCTGCCTGCCCACACAGAGGGGCAGGGTCCTGGGGTGTTTCTGGGGCAAGCTGGGTCCTTGCGCTGTGTCAGGGTTGGGTGCAGCCTCACCACTGAGTCTGTGTCCCGGGGGAGCTGCACAGTGATCTCCCACCTCTGTGCAGCCAGCGGCCTGTGCTCCCCAATGCCATGATGAAGCCTCCACATTTATTTGACAAATAAAATTTGCAGAATTTTAAAATATTGTGCACAAAATTTTAATTTTTTTGGTGCAGAATGCCCTCAGGAGTAATACCACAGTTAATAGTTCTACAGTTTCATATTCGAGTTCCTTCAGAACTCTTGGGTGAATACCATTTGGTCTTGGTGACTTCTTAGTGGTTAATTTATCAATTTCTTCCAAAACCTCCTCTACTGACATCTCCATCAGGGAGAGTTCCTCAGATTTGTCACCTAAAAATAATGGTTCAGATGTGGGGATCCTCCCCCATATCCTGTGCAGTAAAGACCAAAGCAAAGAAGTTATTTTGCATCCCCTCAGAAGCCTTGTCTTCCTCAAGTGCTCTTTTAACACCTTGATTGTCCAGTGGCCCCACTGACTGTTTGGAAGGCTTCCTGCTTCTGATGTAATTTAAAAAAATTGTTGTTAGTTTTTGTGTCCTTACCCAGTTGGTTTTCAAATTCTTTCTTGGCCTATCTTTTATACTTTTACACTTGACTTGCCAGACGTTATGCTCCTTTCTATTCCTCAGTAGGATTTAACTTCCAATTTTTAAAGAATGTCTTTTTCACTCTGCTGTTTAGCCATGGCGGCATTTTTTGATCCTCTTTCTGCTTTCTCTGATTTGGGTTACACAGGTAGTTTGAGTCTCTATTCTGATGTTTTTAAATAGTCTCCATGCAGTTTGCAGGCATGTCACTTTTGTTCCTTTTATTTTCCATTTAATTAGCTTCCTCATTTTTGTGTAGTTCCCCTTTTTGAAATGAAATGCTACTGTGGGGCATTTTCCCCCTACAAGGATGTTCAATTTAATTACATTATGGTAACTATTACCGAGCGGTTCAGCTATATTCACCTCTTGGACCAGATCTTGTGCTCCACTTAGGACTAGATCAAGAATTGCCTCTCCCTTGTGAGTTCCAGGAACTCCACTGCTCCAAGAAGCAGTGATATATCTTGTCTAGAAACTTTATCTCAGCATCCCTTCCTTATACTCAGTTAATATGAGGATAGTTGAAATTCCCCATTATTATTGTGTTTTCTCCCTTTGTAGTAGGTGACCATATCCCCCAGCTGCTCCCCCCTCCCCCCACGCGAGGCTGTTGCCCGGTTGCGGGAACCCTGAGGGGCTCCCTCAGAAGGGTGCTGCCCAGTCAGTCAGTGGAACCCTGCCCTCCCCCAGCTCTGCCTCCTCTCCGCTCACTCCCCACACCCCACGTGTTCCTCCGCACCGCACTTTTTTGACAAAAGTGGGCATTTGTCCCATTTGCTCTTGCCAACTGTTCAAGTCAGCAACAGCAAACGGAACAAATGCCTCTTTTTGAAAAAAAAAGAGTCAGGACAGCCAGGACAGGGCTTAAAAAAGGGACTGGTCTGGCCAGGGACATACGGTCACCCTAGTTTGTAGCCTCTCTAATCAACCTGAGCATTTCACAGTCACCATCACCAGCCCGATCGGGTCATCAGTGATCTATTTCTACTGCTATGCTTGTATTAGCCACAGAGATTCTATGATTCAGTCTGATTCATTTAAAAGTTTTTACTTTAGTTGACTCTATGCTTTCTTTCACAGGTAGTGTCACTCCCCTGCCAGCACAACCTACTCTGTCATTCGTGTATATTTTATATCCTGGTATCACCATGTCCCATTGATTAGCCTCATTCCACCAAGATCAGATTGGTGCCCATTATATCAATATCCTCATTTAATGCCAAGCATCCTAGTTGATCCATCTTAATCTTTAGATTTCTAGCATGTGAATATAATCACTTGTACATTTTATCAGTATTCAGATGCTTGCCTTCATGTGCTATGTCTTTTACGTTTGACTGTTCCTCACTAGCTCCTACCTGTATTTCACCAACTTCTTTTCTATCTTCTTTACTAGGGTATAGAGCTCCCCCTTTAATAAATTCATCCTTGAAGGATGTCTCTGCCTGAACCGTGCGCTCCTCCATACCTGTCAGCTTTCTCCCAGCCCTTAGTTTAAAAAATTCTCTATGACCTTTTTAATCTTATATGCCAGCAGTCTGGTTCCATTTTGGTTGAGGTGGAGCCCATCCTTCCTATATAGGCTCCTCCCTTCCCAAAACATTCCCCAGTTCCTAATAAATAATAAATAATAATACTAATACAAAACCTTTCCCTTCATCACTGGTACCTACATGCACCATATCCACCAGCTCCTCCCCAGCACTGCACATAATCCTGTCTAGATGTCTCAGGAGCACTGCAACCTTCACACCCAGCAGGCCATTCACCATGTGGTTCTCCCAGTCATCACAAATCCAACTGTTTATATTTCTAATAATATAAATATTATTATTTCTCTCCTGGAGGGGTATCTGAGTGTGAGAGGCATCATCTGGAAGGAGGGTCCCAACTGTGAGATTGTTTCCCTTTGCTTCTGCTCGATGTTCTCCTTCCCTGAGACTTTCATCCTTCTTAACAGCACCGAGGCTGTCAGACTGGGGGTGGGACCACTCTACTGTGTCCCAGAAAGTCACCTTTGTGTACCTCTCTGTCTCCCTGAGCTTCTCTAGCTCAGCCATTCTGGCCTCGAAAGCCCATACTCGGTCTCTGAGGGCCATGAGTTGCTTGCACCAAATGCACACATACGCCACTTGCCCACAAGACAGGTAACCATACCTCCTGCATTCAGTCAGTGCAATAAACCGGAGAGCTCCGACTCTGCTGCTGGACCATAGATGGCTGTGAGGGGACGCTCGCTAGAACCTGTCACCTACACAAGAGGGATTTAAGTCACACAGTGCACAAAAGAAATAGAAGCTGCACTGTGTGACTTAAATTTAAAGAAGGGTTCCATCCAGGGGCGACTCTAGCTTTTTTGCCGCCCCAAGCACGGCAGGCAGGCTGCCTTTGGCGGCATGCCTGAGGGAGGTCCGCCAGTCCCACGGCTTCGGCGTATCTGCCACCGAATTGCCGCCGAATCCGCGGGATCGGCGGACCGCCCGCAGGCAAGCCGCCAAAGGCTGCCTGACTGCCGCCCTCGCAGGGACCGGCAGGGCGCCCTCCACGGCTTGCCGCTCCAGGCACGGGCTTGGAGCGCTGGTGCCTGGAGCTGCCACTGGTTCCATCTCACGACCTGGGTGGTGAGATGGAATCATGGGACACTTGGGCCCTCTCTGCCCTGAAGTGGGGGACCTGAGGGCCCTGGCACAACCCTGAAGGACACAGCTGGCCAAAGAATCCAATCTCACTCACGAAAATGTCGATGTCTTAGCTCAGTGAACAGCACCATGCACTGCTGTGGCACTATAGAAATAAACAACAACAACTGTAGGCAGATCCTGCTTGGCTTACACCACGGTAAATCCAGGGTTACTCCATTACAGTCAGTTTAGTTTCTGTGGACTCTAACCAGTGTAAAAGAGAGCAGAATCTAGGCCTCTCATCGGTAATGTATATTGTCCCCCTTTGTTTACTATGAGCAGGGGAGCCTCAGAGCAGAGATCACACCATATCAATCCAGAACCAAAAGCAGTAAGGGCATGAGCCTCAAAATCATTGAGGCTCCTAATTTCCACTGAAATCAATGGGAGTTAGATATCTAAATACCTGATGGATCAGGGTCTCAGTGCTACCACTCTCAGTGGATCCAGGCCCTTGTCTGTGATGGGGACACATACAATTAAAACTTAGTGAGCAAGGTAGCTGCCAAGCGGGAAGAAAAATGAGAGAGAGAAAATGGAGGAGAGAATAGCAAGATTCTAATAGCAACTCAGGCAAGAAGCAAGTGACTTTTGAAAACTTCAGAACTATTTCTTGTCAGCACTGACAGGCATCTCCTTGTACAAGGCCCTCACACAGAAATGCGTGCCCAGAAACACATTGTGAAAACTGGAAATGTGAAAATCACAACTGGGAACTCCCTTAGGTTACTGTTTTTACACTAGTGTAGCTTTCTCTATTGGGTTCTGCAGCAGGATGGTCAGTGACCAACTGGAAACCGAATGGCACCAACTCATATCAAGCTCCTTTCACTTGCATTTTCTGGGAGCTGGAGTCAAGCAAAGGGGCTTCTTTTAGAAGCAGTTTATATGTTACCAAAATATGGGGCCAAAAATGCAAGGTTATTCCTGAAGAGCATGATTTTAATTCACTATGGGAAGCCCGTTTTTCTGCTCCCCTCCGCCTTCCTAATAGGAGAATCTTGCAGTGGTTTCAATCAATCTGTGCCAATGCATCCCTTCCCTCCCACTACCCATACCGTCTTCCTCCAGGTGTTTTCTCCTACTGCCTGCAGAGTCCCTGATTTACTTTTACTTTCTGCCCTCACTCTAAGCCTCACTGCTCCCACAAAACCTACCCCACCTTGCACAGACACCTGAGTCCATTCCCTCCCTGTTCTGACTGGCCTCACTCTCTCAGAAACAATCCCACTGAAGACTGAACCCAACCATCCCCTGCACAGACTCCATTTTCCAGTTCCTCGCAGTTCCCATCCTGACCCTGCCCACTCTCAGACTGGCCTTTCCTTCCCTCCGCAACCCCCAACTATTTCACCTTTTGATGTCAGTGAGTCACCTCGACTCGAACTGAAACCAAGTCCAACCAATAGCCCTGGAGACAATTCATGTGGAGATGTTAATTTTCTGTTTCAACATTCCACGTTGAAACAATGCTAATAACTCTTACGTATTGGTTAAGGATGGCGGAGGTTCAGCATAGGATTGCCAACTTTCTAATGACAGAAAACCAACACCCCTGCCCCGCTCCTTCTCCGAGGCCCTGTCTCTGCTTGCTCCAACCCCCCTCCCTCCGTCGATCGCTCTCTGCCACTCTCACTCGCTTTCACCGGGTTAAGGCAGGGGGTTGGGGTGTAGGAAGGGGGAGAGGGCTCCAGCTGGGGGTGCGGCCGGAGATGAGAGGTTTGGGGTGTAGGCTCCAGCTGGAGGTGCGGGCTCTCTGGGGTGGGACCAGAGATGAGGGGTTTGGGGTGTAGGTTCCAGCTGGGGGTGTGGGCTCTGGGGTAGGGACAGGGATGAGGGGTTTGGGGTGAAGGAGGCGGCTCCGGACTGAGGCAGGGTGTTGGAGGGGTGTGGGCTCTGGGAGGGAGTTTGGGTGCGGAAGGGGACCCGGGCTGGGGCAAGGGGTTGGGATGGGTGGGTGCGGGGTCCCGGCAGCGCTTACTTTGGCTCCCAGGAAGCAGCTGCCAGGTCCCTGCAGCCCCTAGGCACATGGGCAGCCAGGGAGGTTCCGTGCCTAGTGCTCTCGTGCCCGCAGGAGCCGCCCCCATAGCTCCCATTAGTCACAGTTCCTGGCCAATGGGAGCTGCCCCTCGGGGTGGGGGCAGCGTGTGGAGCCTCCCTGGCCACCTATGTGCCTAGCAGCCACCAGCTCCTTGAGGCCCCTTCCGGGAGCTGCACAGAGCTAGGGCAGGCCTGGAGCCTGCCTTAGCCCCGGGCCCCTGCTGTGCTGTCCACTGGACTTTTAACGGCCTGGTCGGCAGTGCCGACAGGAGCCAACAGGGTCCCTTTTTGACCGAGCATTCCAGCCAAAAACCAGAGGCCTGGCAACCCTAGTTCAGCAGCAACATAGTGATTAAAAAAGGTAAAGCCATCATGTCCAAGCAATGCTGTTGAGACCAGGGGTGGCTCTATGTATTTTGCCACCCCAAGCATGGCAGTCAGGCGGCTTTCGGCGGCATGCCTGCAGGAGGTCTGCCGGTCCCGCGCCTTCGGCGTACTCGCCGCCAAATTGCCACCCAAACCGCGGGACCAGCAGACCTCCCACAGGCATGCCGCCAAAGGCAGCCTGACTGCCGCCCTCACAGCGACCGGCACGCTGCCCCCCATGCCTTGCCGCCCCTGGTTGAGACTACACCAAAGGGACTGCTTTGCTACTGCATAGCAGAGCCAATGACTGGTGCTTTGAGATCTGAACTTAAAGGGCCTAGAGAATTGCAAAGTATTATTACTAATTATCCATGTACAGAGCTACAGGGATAGATGCCTCCCTACACATACACTCACAGAAAAAATTACTCAGTATTGACACAGGAGTTTCATTTAGGAGGGACTTGGGGGGGGTGGGGTGGGATGAGGGTTTTTTTCACTCGAGAGACCTTCATTAAATGACAGAGAATGAAACTCCTACATCAGACAGGTTTCAAGGTCTCCGTGTACCAGACGTAGTCTGACTCAGGGGTGAGGGAACCAAGAACAAGAAGATTTCTGACCCATTAAGAATCCGTAACTCTTTTTCTACTGGGGCTTTTAGACATAACAGCAAAGGGGGGAAAATAGCAAAACACTTCAACACCCATTCATGCTCAAAGTTGCATCTGCTCTAGCCGTGAAAGGGCATGAAACCAGAACATCACAATAGTCAGCGATCCTGTGCCAAGTAAATGCCTGGAGCAGTGTTGCTGACTGTCACACCCAGCGGGTGCTGTTTGTGGGCAGAGCCTGTTAAGGAGCTTCTGAGAAACAGAAAGGAGGTGGGGGAAGGAGAGAGAAGGAAAAAGAGAAAAGAAAGACAAAACATTTGCTGCACTGGAAAATGAAACTTAATAGACATGAGTATGACCACACCTTGGACAGAAACCCCTCTTTATTACTGGTGGGCAACTGTATTTTTATCTTGTGGTTTTCTGTTTTTGCAGACGCATTCCAGCAGGAAAACAGAGACAATACACACCATTGAGCAGCACGGTTTATTGTAAGGGATATCACATTTTCCTATGAGGATGCTTTATTTGCATCTGCTGCAGGAAGCAGTAAAAAGGCAGGTGTGTTTCCATGTAACCCAAAGACAGAAAGCAAAATGAACAATGCAAAGCCAATTCTTTTGTCTTGCAAATTTCTGCTCACTGCACTGGAAAAGAAAAAGAAAAAAAAGAAAGAAAGGGGTTTTCCCCTAGGCCTGTTTTCTACCTAATTAGTCCTGCAGATGCTCACAATGCCAGGAAGGAGATTCATGCCCACCGGCATGAGAAGGTAACAGACAGTCTGCAGGCTGAGCCATTGCTCCACATTTGTGTGCATGTAAAATTTCTAATTGCTAGCATGGCATGCTATATCTTGGAGGAAATGTGTGTTTGTTCCAGAAATACATTTTTAGCAAAGTGCCTTTTTTTTTTTTTTTTTTTTGAGGCACAGTTCAGAGCTCACAGCCTTGAAAATTTGGAGGACAGATTAAGTATTTGCCCAAAAAAACGGATCCAAAGAGCATTCAGAATGGAATTTGTTTAACCTGCACCAACATCTTTAGCACACTGGAACCTTGTCAATTTGGCTTTCATCCCTCCATCTTCCCAATATTTTATCTGAATGATCACTATATCCAGAGCCACAAAATTGTGAACTCCTACATCAGATAAGAGCATAGAAACAAAGGACCTGCTTTTCTACTGCCTTTTACCTTATGTAATTACTGACAACTGTGCAGTGTTTAAAACACTCTCATTCGGATTTAGCAGGGCTTATACCTATTTTGCTTTCATTTTGCATGGGTGTCAATGACAACACATGGTGTAACACACTGGAGAATTGGGTTCAAAGTCTTCACCTTGCAAGGAGACAGTAAGTTCTAAGTATTTAAAGGAAAATACTTTTTCACAAAATGTATAATTACCCTGTAGGTAATCACTGCAACGAGATCATACTGATGCCGGTAGCTTAACAGGATTCAAAAGTGGATGAGACATTAATATGAATACAGTAATAGCAATACCCACTATTACCTGACATAGGATAAAAACACCAGTCAAGAACAAAAAGCAATCACCAGCTCCTTGGCATTGGGAAACAACTCCCTCTGTGGCAGCAAAATTCCCCCCCAAAAAAATTTCAGGAGAAAATGGCTATTTTGTCAAATGGAAATACCTGCTGGAATACACAGTTTTTCAGGTTTATGTTGAAAAACCGAAAACTCAAGAATTTTTGAAAAAAAAAAAATGTTTTTTGGCAACTGAAAACTGAAATGTTTCAGCAAGTCAAGCAAAAACATTTGATTCTACCAAAAAAATGTAATCAATTAGATGAATTTTTTTGCAGAAATATTGAAATTTTTTTTAAAATTACTTGTTTTCAGTTTTACAATGAAAACACAAAACTTGTTTCATGAACATTTTTCATGGAATTTTTTTTTTTTAAACCAGCTCTACCTCTATGGGCAACTAATTCCATAACTGTCCACTGTGGGCTTTCTTGCAGCTCTCTGTTAAGCTTTCCATGCTGCCGACTGCCAGATAGGACACCGAGATAGATTAGCTAGTCTTATCTGGTATAGCACTTCCTACATTCCTTTTTTGATGTGACAAGTCACTTCAGATTATTTTTAATACCCATCTATATAATTTATCAACACGGTATCTGAGCACTTATAACTGCTTCCAATTGACCCAACCAGACTACGCCTGATTGGCTAAGAATTGCACACATCTTATTATTTTTGTTACTTTGTCATTCCCACCACAGCCTGCCTGTCTCATTCACCTGCTATCCTTTAGACTGTAAGCCCGTCATAGTGACTTGAAGAATGGGGCCCCAATCTCACTGGTTTTTAGGTGCTACTGCAACATAAATATTAAGTAAATAATAATTTCCATACCATTCAGAAAGGTGTAAAATTCTATCCAACCTTTGAAAACATCAGAGAATATAATGCACTACTTCTTATCTAATGGAATCCTAGATACCAAGGCCAGAAGGGAACAATGTGCCTCACCTCCTGTATAACCCAGGCCAGAGAACTTTTCCTAAATAATTCCTAGAACAGATCTTTTAGAAAAAACATCCACTCTTGATTTAGAAATTGTCATTGATGCGGAATCTAGCATGACTCTTGCTAAATTATTCCAATGGTTAATTACTCTCACTGTTAAAAAATGTATGCCTTATTTCCCATCTGAATTCGTCTAGCTTCAACTTCCAGTCACTGGATTGGGTTAGACCTTTCTCTGCTAGACTGAAGAGCCCATTATTAAATATCTGTTCCCCTTGTAGAAACATACAGAGTGTGATCCAGTCACCCCTTAACCTTCTCTTTGTTAAGCTAAATAGATTGAACTTTTTGAGTCTAGCACTACAAGGCATTCGACTCCTTCCACCCAAATGCTCCCCGGAGGGCCATGCATCAACACCAAAAGGCTTTGGAGATCATTTTTGATCCACAGAACATGAAAGCAGCAATCACAAAATGCAAACAACGCTGAACTTACAGGTTAGCATCTCTCTCAACACCCACTACATCAACTGTGAATCATACAGGATTCACATTCCACAAACAAAAGGGAAAGGATGTCTTATAATAACGGCATCTTTTAAATATCGTATACATATGTGCTTCAGCTTTCTGCCTGGAACTAACCAACCACAAGGGGTCTCCCACTAATTAACAAGAATAGCATGAACATTCTAGGCTCAGTTCATAGACAAATGCAAAGGCAACAGGGCTGCCTCTCAGTGTACCTACAATTAATCTCCACAAAGCACACTGGACGCGAAAAATGCAAGCTACACAAAACCTTTTTCTTTACAGCAGAGATAATACTGTTGAGCTTCATCGTTATAAGTATTCCTTACGAGGGAGATGTGCAAAGGAGGCAGTCACCCAGCTGAGATGGCCATTTCATACTCAGACTTACTTAATTACTTATATGATAACAAAACATTTATGAAAGGTAAAAAATACTACATGCGTGTACGCAAAGTTGGAGAAAAGGGACAGGTGAAACATAGTGCAGCACACCATTCAACTTGCTTATTGGAGGAGAAATAAAGGGTGCAGCTCCTTATATATTGTATTACTCGTCAAATAATGTCATATTGCCCTGTGTAGTGCAGGCACGGAATGAAGGATTGTAGGTACATTCCTCGGGAAAGCGCTCAAAGACAGAGGCTGGAGAAGGGCAAATGATTCCGGCAGTGGCAATGAAGAGAGAATACTGTTTTATTTCAAGTGAAATAAGTGGTACAGTCCACCAAAGCCGCATTCTGCTACATGAGCGCACAGAGTTCAGATGGGATCCACGGTAGGAACTGAACAGTAACAGCAAAAGGGACAAAAGCCTGATTAGTGTCTTGCGAGCTCTGAACTCTTACGCTGAGTTCTAGTCCAGGTACTGCGTGCTCTGTGCACAGCCAGCAAGAGGCAGGGTGGGGGTGTTGTTAAGAAACTGAACTGGGACTCAGGAGATGAAAGTTAAATTCCCAGCTGTGCCACAGACTTGCTGTGTGCTCACTTCACCTCTCTGTGCCTGAGTGCTCCATCTTCCCCTCTGATGGCTGCTTTACATCCAGAGACAGGGAATTTTGGCAGGTGGGAACTTCTACGAGACACGCCCACCTCCAAAACCATGAAAAGATTCGATGTGTTATTTTGCTGGTGAATATATCCAAGGCAGTTCTCTCTCTCCTTTAACACATTAAAAAACAAAAGAACTCAGCCCAATTTGCAGCTAAGTATCAGGTGTTTCCCTTGGGATTTCCGCACTGCGCGTTGACAGCACCAATATACTTTTTTACTGCCAGCAGGTCTCCTGAATGTTATTACAAATACTGCTTTGCCCTAGAGCTCAGAAGTAAATCACAGCGGCGGCTGCAGCAGTTGCAAGTGACTGCACCCAGTTCTAGAGATGTGTGTCTGGAACGGCTGGTGGCTCTGCTTAGGTGAGCAGCATTTGACTGGCCCACTAGAGAGAAGCTGCTTCAAGGCATTCCAGAAACTACTAGTCAACACTGCACTTATGGCGCACAGACAGCCTAAGTGATAGAAAAAAATCTCAGCTGGGACAGTTTGCTAGGGTTACCATACGTCTGGATTTTCCCGGACACGTCCAGCTTTTTGGTCCTCAAATCCCCATCCGGGAGGAATTTCCAAAAAGCCGAACATGTCCGGGAAAATAGGGAGGCATGGTAAGGGGACCTCGAGTGCGAGTGGCTGCAGCAAAGCCAAAACTAACAACACCCCCAATCTGCAGGGGCACGGAGGCGGCGGCGGCATCCAAACGCACAGCCGCCTCCTCCCCGAGCTCCAACTTTCCCGGCTCCCGCCACTCTCCACCACGGTGAAGCAACTTCCCCAGTGCAGCAGCAGCCGGAGCCCAGGGGGTGGGAGGGAGGAGGGGGAATGTGGGGCACTCAGGGGAGGGGGCGGGGACTTTGGGGAAGGGGTTGGAATGGGGGCGGGAAAGGGGCGTAGTTGGGGCGTGGCCGGGACAGGGAAAGGGTGGAGTTGGGCTGGGGTGGGGAAGGGGCAGAGTTGGGGCAGGGCCCCCGTGGAGTATCCTCTTTTTTCACTGTTTAAATATGGCAACCCTAAGTTCACCATTCTAGCAGTTTGCTGTAAAAGTTCAGCTACAGCTGTGAACAGCTGGCGTAGTTACAGATGTCTTTCCTAGTGCTGTTTGTGGAGCTATCGATGCTGGCAACATGTGCTACCACTTGCCTATTTCTCTCTATGTACTGAGTACTGTTACCAGCACCATTTCACCAGCCAGAAGGGCAGAACTCAATCCTGTGCAGTGGATCACTGAATTGGAGTTGCTACAGCATTGGTGCCAACACCAGTGAAACATCCAGCGGGGCTTTCTACAGTGCATGTGGGTCATGTTGTTCCCCTAGACCAGAGCCCATGGTTCACCTAAATCCTCTCTGGCCCAGAGCCCACAGATCAAAGTCAGCTCTTGAATGTAGATCTCCCAAGTCATTGTGTAACTTGCTGCTGCCGTGGCAACAGACTAACCACACTGACAGCAAAACAGGCTTAAAAAGAGGAGTCAGACTTTCTCCAGGAAGCTTCAAGCATTTTGTGAGGTGGTACGGTCCAGAACAAAGTAACCGGGATCAAATGAGTGAAATGCAGAACCAACGAACAGCAGCAGTGTCCAGAGCCATTTCACGAGAAAAATACCATGTCCCTGGAATGGCTCTGATGGTGCAATGCATGGGCTGTGCAGATGAGGAACACTGAAACAAATCACAGTAGGATGCAACCATTTGGGTTCCCCCATGCCCAAACCCTGAGCATGTTCCTTGTCCCATTGAAATCAAAAGCAAAACGTCCACTGACCTCAGGAGGAAAAGGATCGGACCCACTACTACTGACCTTAAAAAAATAAAAAGTTATTTATTGGTCCTTGTATCTGTATAATCTTCCTTCTTGTCTCATCCTGCCTATGCCAATGGCAAACGGCTGAAGGTTCAGAGGAAGGTGAAGGCGTAGTGCACATGGCCAGCAATGCCCTGCTGTATACAGATTGGTGGGGGGAAATTCCTGCCTGATCTTTGCGGCAACCAATTTATGCCATAAAACACAAGATTTGATTGTAACCATCGCTGCATGTTTAACTATAAATATTGGGCCCAATCTTAACCCCACTGAATTCAATGGGATCAGGACCAGGCTAATTACGGGAGATAAAATTAATCAGGTCCAGTTTTAAGTAGAGCCACAGCATTCGGTACTGCCCTCCTGCAGCAGTGAATCCCACGTACTGGCTGTGCGCTGTGGGAAGTATTTTCTTTCACTGATTCTAAATGGACCACCCATTAATTTCACTGAGTGACTGCTCTGTTCCAGGATTGTGGGACTGCCTAAAAAGGAGGGACTGAGCAGTTTCCATTTATACCCTTCATAATCCTAAAGACTCAAATACTCTTCCCCTGTCCAGATTAAATATTTGTAGGTGCTGGGATGTTGGTGGTTTTTTTTTTTTTTTTTTTGACGCAACATGTAAATCGAGTGAGACATTGACCCACTCTCTCCCGGGAGTTATCAGCTGTAATCCACATTTTGTCCTTACTTCCAAACACTTAAGCAGTGCTGTCTAGAACAATTGTTATTAATTGAAGCAAATGCTAGGAAAATCAACAGGAACACACATTAACCTGCCTAAAGAAACCTCTCCTAAATCCCTGACCTGCCCAACCCTTCATAAATTTGTGGCCATTTGTTCTGGTGTTCATCTCTGGCCCAGTAATTTAGGGAAATTATTTCGTTCTATTTATTTCCTTCAGAATTTAACAACACCTGAATAAGGTTCCCACTTACTCTCCTTTTTTGCAAAGATAAATGGACATGATTTCATATGCTGAAGTGCCTGTACCAGCCATAAATTACCCCATCTCCTTTTATATAGGAAAGAAGCCATCGTCTATGCTGTGGCATATGTTTTAACTTTGTACATGATGGTCATAGAGCTGATTCTAGCAATACTCACATGATCTGGAACTGGTGCCAGCATTGCCACCTGCCCCTATTTTTCAGAATCTTTTCAATTTTGTTGTAGCAAAACCATGCCTACCTACCCTGCACAGTCCCATTCACGTCGGCACAAAGTCTGGAAACAGGCCACTTGGCTATGAAACAGGAGTACATTAAGGATGGAAGACAGTTTCCATGTGAGCTAGTGTACTGGCTGGAAGTGACCCTAAGCAAAGCCCTCAGCAACAGTAATCTGTATGGCTGAGGGAGGGAAGGGAAACAGATGCAAAGATATCACTAGACTTGGTAAAGAGGCTTATGCACACAAATGTTTGGCCCATGCGCCGTGACACCTAGCTATCCTCCCCAGAACACCCCCTTACAGCTCACGTCACAGAGGGCCCACAAAGCAACATATCCCCAAGTTTTCACATTGAGTGGAGGAGCCAGAGTTGATAATGGAAACCATCCGCTTTTACGTTCCCCTGTGGTACACAGATTTTCTGGCAGGTGCCAAAACAGAGCATCCTGCCAGAATATGACCCTTTGGTTTATACACTTGCTTTACCTCTATGCGATACATACCTAGCTATACATATGTGCCTAGACACACCCAACATCTAGCGTTTTCTAAGAATTGTGGAAGAAACGCCAAATTGCTGACTAAATCTCAGATCAAACAGGGCTAAAGAGCCTTAGCAAACAGCTGAGAGCTGGGAATTCTTCTGCTAATCCTTACGCAAATCTCCTAATGTTAGGGCTAGTCTACACTGGCAACGCCTGACAGCGCTTTTAACGTGGCTTGAGTGGTTGCTCTAAAACACATCTCCCCAAGGGGCATAGCTCCCAGCACTGGGAGCGCGGCTCCCAGCGCTGGGGCACTGTCTACACTGGCGCTTTACAGTGCAGGAACTTGCTGCGCTCAAGGGGGTGTTTTTCTACACCCCTGAGCGAGAAAGCTGCAGTGCTGTAAATTGCCGGTATAGACAAGCCCTGACAGTACCTCTGTTGCTACCAATGCTTCACTTATCCCTTTTAGCAACTGACCTATGCACTAACTTCACATAACTGAAGAAAAGAGAGATACCATCTTCTACTGCACAGGGCCCTCTCATGCAGCTAAATCAGTCTCGACTCCCATTTCCCCCCTCCCCTTACTGGGCCCCCAGGATGCATCAGTCCTCAGGGGAGGTGTGGGGTGGTGAGTGAGTGCTTGAGCACCACGGCTTTGCCAGGGGACATGAAGGACCGGGGACAGCCTTACTCCATATCTCATAACTAACATACATGTTCTGTGGGCTCTTTTTCAGAGCTCAGGCATGTGGGAGACGCTGCTGAGGCAGGATCTGGACACCTCTGGCAACCCCTAGTGAAGTATATGCATGTGTCTATGTGTATGTGTGTGTCCACCCCCATCAACTAACCAGAATGTCCTTTGTGTGACTACGGAAATCCCAGACGAGGATTAGGGTTAGATTTTACTCAGGATGGTTTTAGTGGGTTTGTGTTTTCATTCTGTGTTTGTGACATTTGTTGATAGGGGAGTTGCAGGGTGAAGGGGGGGTCGCTTTAGGGGGGCAGAGCTGAGACCAGCCAGGCACTGCTTTGGCTGCTTCATTCTTCCCTTGAACAGGGAGCTGGAGGCATGGCAGTGCCCAGCCAGCTCTCGGGCCTGCATGCTGCCAGCTGGACAGGTAAGAGAGCCAGGGCTCCAAGCTGTCATTATAGAGTGAGCAGGATCATTTGGGGATTCCCCTGGGGAGGACCCTGCGCCAGTGCAGCTGCTACACCACCGCAGCAGTGTCGACAGACACAGCGACTAGCCTACCTCAATGCCCAGCCTCAATCCAGAAGGTGACAGGATGGCTTTGCACTGCTGGTAATAACTTTATCTGGGGATGCACGGTGTGCAAGAGGCATGGTAGGAGGTCCAAACAGCGATTAGTATGCCACCTTTCACTTGTGCAGACAGTAGCAGCAAAGACCCACTGCCTTACAATGCTTATAGAAGAGTATCATAAGCAGTGATACATCCTGGTCTACCACTTTGTAGATAGTTTTTATTTTTCCACTCCAAACAGAAATAACCAGCTTTAAAATGATGTTGCTGTTCTCTGCCCTGGCTCATCTGGGATTTACCCAGCTGCAATGTGTTTACACTGCTAGCAAAGTTAATACTGACCTCCTTGGAGCAGACATTCTAAGCAGGAAAGGTAATTTTTTTTTTACTATGAACTGGATGTCTGCATCTATAGTCTATAGCCCAATGACGCCACCTACAACTGAATCTATAGTGCTGTGCAATCCCAGGGTGCTTCTGGACACTCATGGCATCCCTTCTATGTAGACTGTTTGTTTCTAAACAGACAAGCTTTTTATTAATGAATGTGATTGATTTTTTTAAACAGAAATATAGGCAAATTGTGAAAAGAAAAATGCAAACATTTTAATGCAAAATATTGTAAATGAAAATCACTTCCCCCTCCACATATCTGCCAAGACCTGAGTTCAGGGGCTTCTGTTCTCCCAGCAGATGACCTGCCAGCTATTAAAAGAGCATTCAGGCTTTCTATTATGTTTTACGTATTTTTGATACTATCTACAACTGCAAAAGAATTCAGGAGTTAGCATATTGAAAGAAAAACAGTTCCCTTCAAACAAATACTCGGATGCTCTTTTCTGGTTGATAAATATATTGCATTAATTTATTAAATGAATAAAATCTGGGCGCCTGGAACTCATGAGCAGTTGTGCTATGGCTGACCACTGTCAGCAGCCCAGCATTCCTGAGCAGCCCCACAATAAACAAATAAACGAGCATGTGAAATGGGGGGGGGGAGAAACTACTTCTAGAAAGGGAAGAGAAATTTGCTTTTAGTTTTCCAAAGATTCGTATCAATGTAAATGCTAATGTTATGAAAATTCTAAAATCTTTTCTCCTCCTGGAATCTGAAGTCTCTTACCTTTGCTACAAGCTATAAGATATCCCAGGCTACTAGAAAAGAGAGAGAATGAGAGTGTGTTACTTTTCATGCAACGTTAATAGAAAAGTGGATATTTTACATGACAGAGCTCATCTTCAGAGTGAATGGAGATGCCAGCTTAGTTTACAAGTTACAGTCTTTACTACGAACTGTAACATTTTCATTTCCCATTGATTTGGTTCTGTTACTATGTAATCATATACAGTCACTGAGAACAGAATTTAAAGTTAACTAATTCGTAGTCATTTGTAGACATTGCGAAGAAGAAACACACCTAATCGTTTAGTGTAACTCACCTTTGCTGTGATGCTCATAATAAAGATACATTTTACTCTGAGGGGCCAACGTGGCAACACCACTGATGGAATTTGTGCAGTGTCATGGCCAAAATAACAAAGTGCTGATTCCCTCCTCTGGAGACCGAAGCTCAGATTGCGTATATCTACTCGGGTGTGCAAACTGCAACCCAGCATCTGAGGGCTGGACATGGGAGAAGTGGAGCTGGCCCCTTCTGTAGGTAAGAATGGAAAATTTCCCTGACTGGCTTTTACTGGGACTGTAGTTTTAGGGCTAGTTCTGCTATCACAGAAACCAGTGGGTTATTTCCAATTGTCACTGGAAGGAATGAGAGGATAATTAGGCCCTATGTTAGCACAATGATGAGGCTGCAGAGATAGCACTCAACATTAAGAAAACGTAAACGTTAAGGTTAGCCACACAGCATGAAATCATTCTCCCTTGTACAAACATATGAAATGTACGACCATATGAAAGAGTGTTTAATTACATGGTCACATAAGGTCTTTAAATAATATAGATGGGATTTTCAAAGGCATATAAGGGATTAGGCACTGATGACAATTCAATTGGCACTTAACGCCCTTAGGATTCTTTCAAATCCTATCCATCATGTTCTATCATTCATTGTACTACAGCATTACATGCATGTAGGTGTCTACAATAACTGTGATCACATGCTGTAATTACAGACTATCAGAACACATTGGCATAAAAGGAGGCAGAGTTAAGGTTGTGTGTTCATCCTTAACTTTTGTATTCCCTTACTCCTGAGTGATTAAATATCCAACTTAAGAAAAGCAGAATTATGGAAATGGGGTCTCTTCTAACAGGCATCAGATGGCAAAGGCCAACTAGTGTTGATCAGGTCAATGGGAAGCCACACACTAGTAGACTTATCATGCACCAGTCAGCCAAAGCTGAGACTGACCAAATCCTCATACTAAAGCTTTAGATCTGTTTAAGGTATTTAGATTGTCTTAAGTCCTTATACTGCACAACCTGTTTAAAATGATCTAAGACTTTAGATTGGTTTAAGCTGCTTATGCAGCTTTAAGGCTTTAGAAAGGTTTAAACTGCTAAAAACATTCCCCCAAAATGCAAATCGGGGAAATTGCAGAGAGTCTGGGGATGCTCCTGCCACCTTAAGGATATTTTTTTGATTGTGCACTTGCAAGTATACATGAGTGTACAGATATATAAAAGTGTATTTTCCTTGCAATACTAAAAGATAAAGTCAACCTCTGGTCAAGTGGTACATGCTAAGTATACAAATATTCAGCTTGCTAATGACTTCAACTGGCATCAGCTGGCCTTCCATAATTGGTCTCTCTCTATCCATGGGTTTTAAAGAACCTGGGAAATTAAATGTAAAAACTATGTTAATGCCAAACTATGGCTGCATAGTTGAGCAATCAAAAGTCAAGAAACGTGACAGTTTTACACCCATTCTAACTAAGTGCCAATGGCAGTGACAAGGGCTAGGCTCAATCTGCCGAGGGGTCCTTTTCTAATCTAAATAAAATTAAGCTCAGGCCCCCACCCAGAGCCATTCTGCTACTTCTAGATCTTAGAAATCAAAACAGAACCTGCCTGATCACCTTAATTATACCTGAGTGGGGTTTAGGTGGATGGCGATTGTGTGTATGTGTTCACTGCATGAAAAAGATAACCTAGCCTGGTCCAGTGCAGTCTAATCCCATTCTGTCTCATTCCATACATGATTCAGAATCTCCAGGCAGGGAACCCAGAGCAAAACATAACTTTTGGTAAGAATCCCCACTCCCCAGCCCCTGGTCTTTAGGACAGAGCCCTCTACCCCGCTTCTTGATGAACTTGAACCCCATTTCCAAACCAGAGACCACTACCTGAAAGTAAGGGTGACACGTCTACTCCAGGCCACACCTCCTACAACAGTAACAGTTATCATTTATACACTCAGCACAGACAAATCCCAACAAAACACACTCTGTAGAACTATGGGTAAACAACATAGTAATTCATGGAAAAGAGGCTGGTGCAAGCAGGTTTTCCCCCTTTTCCCCTATAGAGGGAGCAGAGAGTTCCACCCTTCTAAGCCTTCTAGCTCTGGGGCTTGCAGTTACATTTGAACAACCCAGTCTTGTTTCAGCCATTTGCATCTATGCACTGAAATACAGAGCCATGCTCTGCGCTCATTGACACAAACATAAATCCAGACTATCCCCCTGATGTAAACAGCCATTAATTACAAGATCATGGCTTATTTTAGGGCATGTCTACACTGCCTCCTGTGGGGGAGCGAATAGCAGTGCGCACCAAAGTGCTGCGCTGTAACTCCCCCGTGTGGATGCTGTGGGCGCAAACGTAAAGGTTCCCAGTTTGCACTAATGTAATCCTCTTCAAACAGGATGACAACAATGTAAACCAGGGACCTTTAAGTTTGTATCTGCAGTGTCCACATGGGGGAGTTAATCGCAGCACTTTGGTGTGCACCTACCCAAGGAAAGACTTACCCTCCATCCAAAGACCCATTATGTTTTCTTCATTAAGGGGCAGGAAAGAGAAAAACTGCTGGGGCAATCATTCACATATATAAGAATGTGTGGCACCCCGAAAAAAATGTATGGAATTCCTATCAGTACCAGTAATAATACTTTCCACTGATACATTGCTTTGCACCTGTCGATCTAAATGTATTTTCCAAACAATAATTACTTAAGCCTTGCAAAACCTCTGTTAGATAGGTACCATTCCACTCTGAAACAGAGACATGTGAAGTGTCTAGTTACAAAGCAATTCAGTCACAGGGCTGTGAACAGAACCCAGAAGTTCTGACCCGACCACTAGACAACATTCCTTCCAATAATGGAAGTTCCACATGCAGATCTTCGGCAGCATGAGTCTTGTGTGCAGTTCCTGCTGTTTTTTCATGCAGCTCTTCTGTTACATAACATAGCAATGAAAATTCAAAATGCACAGATCACAGTTTGCACTTTTCTGCAGCTTTGTCATGACATGCTTCACCCTTATGTTAATAAGCTTGCAAACCATTCCAACTAAATTAAGTACTTTGGGGATTTAGTTATTTTCCCAGTGTTTCCACTAAAAGTTTGTTTTCTAGAACACTTCTGAGTTAGGTCATCATTCACAACGTATTTGCATTTGCAATACTGGTCAACCTGAAGGAACATTGATCAGTGCCAGTTGCCATGGGCTGTTACAAATCAGAACACAGAAATGCAAATTCCGTGAATGAGAGGTGAAATAAATGGTGACTCCCATCAGCCAGCGACACCTCCACTGGAATGGACACTTAAACAATCTTACAACGCTATACTTCATGTACTAGTTAAAAACAACACACACACCCTTACAACTAAATGCACTACCACTTCTGAACCATTTAATAACACCAGATATTGGAACTGTTGCAAAAGTCTGTGAGCCAAAGTTCAAAAGTGCACTTCCCTCCAGCTACCAGACGGTTCCAAACATTTTTCTTCCCTACAGACTGAAAGTCCAATAAGTGAAAGCTAATTGCCTCTGTATAATTTTCTAAAGGGCATCTGCCTTCCATTATTATCATCTAGTATTTGTATCATGTAGTGCCTAGATGCCCCAGTCAAGACCAGGGCCATACTGTAAACATATATAGTGATGGACAATTCCTGCCCTCTAAAGCTAACAATCAAACTGCACAAGACAGATGAGGTGTGAGACAAAAGATGTATTATTATCCCCTTTTATTTACGGGAAACTGAGGCACAGAGATTAAGCAATTTCCCACGGTCACACAGATTGTCAGTGGCAGAGCCAGGAACTGAATCTAGATCTGACCCAGATTTGTAAACACAGTACCATAATCCTTCCACCTTTTCATACCACATTTTTGTTTTCCAAACGATAATAACAGCAATATAATAATCATATTCCTATGTAGTAGTGTAAGCTCCCCAGAGCTGGGGCAATGTGTGTTCCTTGTCTGCAGAGCACCAGGGGCTGTTGAAATAATCAGAATACCAGCATCTGCAGAATGTATATCAGTATTTTTCTCCAGGGATGATAAATTGTGGTACTCATTGAAAGAAGAAGTTATTCTGTGTATTATTACGTGTAATGCAATGAATCTACTGGAAAACATGTGTAATTCCAGTCCAGCTAACGTCATAGTCCTCCCAAAATTGTGACTAGTAGTTAATGGGTTGGGAGAGCACAGATGACTTTCAATGGGACTTGAGCTCCAAAGTCACTTAGGTGCTTTGGAAATTCAATCCTTACTCTTTTGGGTACCTAACAAAAAAGAGAGTTGAGCTTGAGCCACAAACATCAAGATCTGAATCGAACCATCCCCAAAATTCAGGGGTGTTGATAGGTTTCACATTGGACTAATCGCGGAGAAATAAAACCCAATTATCATTATTACATAGTTGTGCGGGTTTATAAGCACTTTACAAGCATGCAAGAAAATACATTTTCTGCTGAAATAAATGCAAGACAAGGCACAGTGTAACATTTCAGGAGCAGGGCATCCAGCTCTGCTGAACAAAGCAAATCTCAGATGGAACGCTCAGATGTTGATGGTTATTTGGAGATATGACTACTTTCCCCTCTTTTCTGAAAAGCCTGCCACTGACTGATTACAGACCAAACAATACAAGCACATTGTCAATGGTTCTAACAGCTCCAACAGCCTAATATAGTTAGGGTTACCATACGTCCTCTTTTTCCCGGACATGTCCGGCTTTTCGGCACTCAAACCCCCATCGGGGGGAATTGCCAAAAAGCCAAACATGTCCGGGAAAATGGCGGCTCTGCTCCTCCCCTGACTCTTCGGCTCTGTTTAAGAGCCGAGCTGCCCGAGTGCTATGGGCTTCAGGCAGCCCCCATGCCTCCGGACCCTGTGCCCCCGGCCGGGCACTTCCCCTCCCGGGCTCCAGCTGCTCTGCTCCAGCGGCGCAGGGTCCGGAGGCAAGGGGGCTGCCCGAAGCCGGTAGCGCTCGGGCAGCCCGGCTCTTAAACAGAGCCAAAGAGTCGGGGCTGGAGGCTCTGCTCCTCCCCATGTGAGCAAGTACCAACCAGCCAAGAGAGATAGAATGCTCAGTGCTACCTCAGAGCCCTTACCCACCTCAACCAACGTCCCATCTCCCGCCATGGCCATCCTTGTCACATTAGAAGAAGCAGATAAAAACAAAAAACCTAGAACACAAGGGGGCGGGTATGAATCCCTTCCTGACCTCTGGAGATGGTTGACTGAAACCCTGAAGTGTGACCATAATGAGTAGGTGACCTGGAAAATGGCCTGTGGTTGAGCCATAGGCAGGGATTTGTAACCCATATTCAACAGCTGTGTGATGAATTTAGAGGTGACTATTATTTTTCATGGAACTCACTGTGAAATCAAGAATCACGCCTTTGCTTAGGCTGGTGGTCCCCAACCTGTGGTCTGTAAAGCACCAGTACATCAGGGAGTCCTTCCTGGTGGGTCATGGGATGTTTGCTCTTCCTTTTTGTTTTCACTTGCTAAACTTCTTTAACGGATACATTAACCACTTCCGAAATACCTCTCTTCCATATAAGCAGTTGCCATAGTTTCCACACAGATGTTATGAGATCATAAATGGGAGTGGAAGTATCCATGAGACAATCTATCTACTAAATATAGGTCCATGCCATGAAAATATTTGGGAACCCAAGAGTTAGACAATCTGATTGGTGAACATTATTCCAGCTCTCAGTAATATAAATTACTTAAGATGTGAACAACAAAATCTGATTCATCCCATGACTATTTTGCAGGCAGTCATGAGCCAGGTTTTCTCTGATGTATGTAACCATAAGGATTATTTATAAAATAACACATATTCCTCCAAGCATTTTTTTTATGGCTGCTAGTGACCGGTGAATGCTCAGTCATGCAAAAAAAAAAATAGAAAGCACTGGAGTCTACAGCAGTTGGAACTCCTCATTTCTGTTCTCAACTCTGCCAGCAACTCGTACTGAGCTCTCGGCCAAGTCATTTCCCCCATCTGCCTCGTTTTCCACACAGAGTAAGAAGAGAGAGTCCTAAATGTTAACAAAAATTCATATCACCTCCTCCTCCCCCAGCAGTTACACAATGAGCCCAAAGGGGAGCCAATACATGGGTTAAGCAGTTGGTACCTCTCTACCCTCAGCACAGTGGTCTTGAGTCTTTCAAAGATACAGATGAAGACGTTGGGGCCTATCAATTCTGACATCTCCGTGGGAGTACGATTAGTAATCTTTAAACATGGTTAAGCAGCACATTGCCCTTTGTCTGAACCTCACTTTGCTACCGACAAACTCGAGGCAACACTGACGAGGCCACCAAAGAAATGAATACATTAGAGCCTAGGAGCCCGAGTCACGGAGCAGGGCCCCATTGTGCTAGGCAAACACAGAAGAATAAGACAGTCCCTGCCCAGTCTTTGGGACATCCATGCTAATGAGTGACACACATGCTTCTCAGTCATACCAGCTGTAGGTGCTTAGTTGTTGTGTTGAGCGAGTGAGATGTTTTTAGCCACAAATCAGCATAGACTTGTTTTCATTTCCACCATACTGAGGAAAGTGACTTGCTCCCAGCTGGTCCATTTACAAATGACAGTTTTGGGTCAGTGTTGTATTACTATTGTCCTGACCCTGTGTCACGGGAGAGCAGACTCAGTGCTCTGGAACTGCTCTGAATGAAGTTCAGACAGGACCCTCTTGTACTGTGACACCCTTGGGGGCACACACTCACTAGAGCAAGCGTCCTTGGTTTCAGCACCTCCTGGGTCTGACCTCGGAGCATTCAGCACCCTGTTTCACGCCATGAGCTCCCCACAGTGAGTCCACCTGAACAGGACACCTGGCAAAGTCTTATGTGCCCCCAAAAGGGCCATGCGCCCCAACTTCCACAGTCAGCAGTGACTCTCAGCCAGCACTGTAAAACAGAAGGGTTTATTAGTTATCTGGAACACAATGTCAGATCTCATTAGCTCAGAAAGCAGGAAGTTACAGCAAAGTTCATCTTGGCGAGACCCAGAGCCCTGGGCTGTACCCCCTCTCCCCGCAGCCCTCCGGAGTCCCAAACCAAGAGACTGACCAGCTTCCAGCAGCCTACCCTCAGTCATGCCCAGTTGTAACTCCTACATCCTTTGTGCTGTTTCCTGGGCAAACCGGTCACCTGGCCGCCAACTCTCTTGTAGTTCTCCAATTCCTCTGGCTGGCTCTTGCAGAGGAGCGGTTCCGGCTATCACGTGCCAGGATGCAGAATGTTTGGCCATCGTCTGGACCCAGGGAGCTAGACGGCAGTCACACTTGCCCTCTAGGGGTCTCTGCAACAATCATACACCCTTGTCACACCACCAACACACAGGGGAAACTGAGGCCCACACAGAGTACTCATACAAAACATTAAGAAAATTCCCACTTTGTCACCCCCTGTTCCATTCCTCACCAGCTTCACATGAATGAAGAGAGCTAAGACTCATGGTAATTATGGACCAACCGAAATCTAGGTGCAAATCCTGAACTAAGCTCATGAAATACAGGATGAGGAGAAGGCAGAGCACACTCTAAACCGGAGCTTTTCAAACTGGATTCCATGTTTGCCATATCCACAAAGTGTCGGGATTTTCCTTAGAAAATTTCTTACATTTACATAAAATATATTTAACAGGGCAGCCATACTTTTTTCCAAAAATCAAAAAAGGTATCAGGATATTTGAGAACCACTGGTCTTAACCACGGCTAAGTACAAAAATTACCACATACCACATTATGGAGGCATTCAAGAGGGCTCAGGTATCTCTTTTCAAAGGCCTTGATTTCCACACCCAGCAATGACCATGTGCCCAGAATGGGCTCTGCTTGCCAAGGCATCAGTTTAGACTATCGGGCTAGTCCAAGTAAAATTTCAGAATTTTCAACATCTTGTAAACCATTATTCTCCACACTTCTCTCTTAGTGTGTGGATGTGGGTGCACACATATACATCGACAGCTGCTTTACAAACACGACAACCAAAAGGACCAGTAGTCTCCTAGGAGATTGTGGTGCTGCTCTGTGACCCAGCTTCTAAAGGTGTTCAGAATGATTAACTCTACTCCTATCTTTCCCTTTCCATCCCCAGGGGTTGGAGAATAACAATACTCTAATTTATGGAGGGCCATAAATTCCCATAAAATCCTGAAGTACTTTAGAAACTATATACAGTATTTTACAAGAGTTACTGCATATCCTGTGTGAATGCAGACACCTCTGGGGTGGAATAAGATAGCTATTTAGAAGCACTCAGTAATCCTACCTATCCATTCACAGCAGGAAGTAAAGTTAATTACATCCAAATGAAATTACAGGGGGAATTTTGGGAGGGACAATGAAGTTACCCCAACTGGAATTTGGCCAGAACACCTAAGTTTCCCTATTCTTGAAAAAAAAAGCCAGGGAATCTTTAATGGCCACAGAGAGATGAGGCCCTTGATGTTAATATCCTGTCAGCAGCACATCACGCCCTGACACCAGAATGGAACAATGGTTCTAAAGTGATTCAGGAGGAAGAGCATCTTCTAGTGAGTCACCAAGACCACTTTCCTGCAGCTCCTAAAGTTTTCTTTGGAGGTTTCTAAATACCCAAATACTATCTCTCAGCAATCCTGCCAACCCCTGCTAGTCTGAGCTTACTGAAGCCCCAAATGAACAGGGTCTCTCCCATGGTAGCGCTTCACATGACAAGCTGTGCAAACAAGCTGGTTACAACAAAATAAATAAATAACCCCTCTTCGTTTGCTCCTAGCCGAGAGGATTCCTGCCCCCTTAAGTGGAAACAAAATCTTGAAAAGAATCTATTCAATAGCAGGCTGCAGCTTCGGTTCACTGACGGTCATGCTCCCAGAGTAAAACCAGAGACAGACTCTTATCTCGGCAGAAACAATGCCCCATAACTAACTGATCTGAGGTTTATTGGTCTGCTAGGGAGGCATGCCAGATTTGCTAAAATACAGGTTACATTTTCTCCGCAAAGTATGAACTTGGATGGTGACAAGTTCACGTTAGGACAGAGTTGCCATTTCGGGAAAGGGAAGGAAGGGGAGGGGCGGGAGATGGAGAGAGAGGTGCACGCACACGTGTGCGCACATGCACACACACATTGCAGGAGCAATCCTCGGAATCTCCGGGGGCAGACTAGCCAAACAGTCAGCAGCAGCACAGGTAAAGGACTGGCGGAAGAGAACTTACTGACAGTTCGGACATGTGGTGAATGACTCAGAGGGAGAAACAGGGCTTGTAGGAATATTCTCAGATCAGCACAGTCACCGAGCCAACAATTTGTTTTAATCATACCGCATGCACCCGTGTCCATGAATTCCTAATTAAAGTAATTAGCTGCGGGAGATATATCCACAACAATTCTGGTTTTAGGGGACTCACTACGGTGTTCCTATGAAACAACACGTGTCATGTGCTGAACGCTCTTGGCTTTTACAATTAATCAATGGCAAACTTCTTGCAGACCATTTCCTGAATACCTGGTCGAAAATGAATGGCCATTTCTACAGTAGGCACCTGTTCTCTATCACACAGGACAAAATCCCGACTGTTCACAAAACTACCTAAAGACATCAAGATCTAGCTCCAGATTCCCAGGCTAAGAGCTAAATTTTGCCCTCGGAGGTTCATAGCACTGAAGGCAACAGGAGATCATACATAAGATGCAGGCAGAATCGGGCCCCAAAAGAGCCCTCTGCAGTCGCTGCTGCAATTCCAGTCTTGCAGTTCTGTGAAACACAGCAGAAAACTGAGGGCATGAACAAGACACGCAGCCAGGTACTGCATGGAGGTTGCTGTACAGCATCTGCAGAACAATGTCACAATAACCCACCAAAATCTCTGAAGGCTCATAGCAAAGGACAAACCCATGAAGATAAGAAAATCCTAACACTGACTGGATCCAAATATTATTTGGCAGGGTATAAGGAGAACTGCGAGTGACCAGGCTTTGTGTAGGAGAGAGGACATTCAAATTCAATTGTGGTCAGGGATTTTCATGTGAAAATGAGGGATGGGTCAAATCCCCCTTTTTTTACATCAGATGGAACACCAATTAGTAGCTCTGGGTATTCACCAGAGACAGAGTATGAATACCAGACATGAGAACAGAACGGGGCCTTTTCATACCAACTCAACATAGCCGTGAGAGGTGGCACAACGCTGGTGCTAGCAGGAGGAGGCTTCCCAGAGAGCAACATGCCCATTTTCCCCCGAATGCAATGGTCAGGACCTCTGCTAGGGGTAAATGCCCCCAAACAGCAGCATGTCAATCTTATTCTTAGCCAACAAACAAGACATTTTACTTCTACCCACATTGGCCTCCTCTGTTCCACGAGCAAAATATGGCTACATTCGGAGAAAACGAAGTTGCTGTCAATCGACGATGAATTCAGGCCACAGCCAAAGCTAATGAAAAGAGAACGCACAGCAGTGTGGCTGTCTTAGCGTGGCACAGATAGGGTTACACACTTGATGTATGCTGATTGACACTGCTAAGGTTACTTCAGGCTCACAGATCTCACCCATCACGCCATGCAGAGCAGTGAGCTCAGCCCACCCAGGGAATACACAGACTCACACACAGACACAGCATACAGCAGCACAGCCCAACAGGCTGTCTCAACAGCAACCTGACACCTTTCATAAGGAAAGTGCAGCAAAATGGAATCTCACTGTGCTGTTCTCCAACGGCAGCAATAGTCAAAAATACTACACCACCACCACACACGCAGACGCAGACACATGCAGAATGCAAAATCCCAGTGCCTACCTTTGCTGTCTGACGGCTGGCGGATTCTGTGCTGGTTTGGCTTGGTGATTGTTCCCTTCTTTATGAAGTGTTCTGATCAACCAACGCTATTTGCATTCTTTCATTAGCACCTGTTTCAAGCAAGGAAGGGAAAAGCTCATTATGAGATCAGCTTCCTTTTCAAATAAAAATAAGATTAGCAGATCGACTGTGCCGAATAACAACAATGGCAATAATAAAACATGTACATTAAAGCCCCAAACTAGGCAGTTTAATAATGGGAGATCCGGCAGGTTGTGAGCATGCTCCAGCCGGAACAAATCCTTCCTCTGTTATTCCTCTGAATAAAAATAAACCATGGCCAAGAAACCCAAACGGAAGCTTCCTCCTAGAATCCCTGCTGCTGGAAAATCTGTACTGAATTCAGCCTGAAGATGCAGAATCTAATCAGCAGCTGGTTTCTGGATCCAAAGCCAGCCAAAGCCTCGCTTGTCTTTTCCCAGTATGAGTCTAGGCCTTTTTGAAAAGGGTTTTAACCTTTTAAAGATACAGTACACCAATTATCACTTCAGGAGAGCTGTCACTCGGTGCTCAAAAAACCCAGCCACACAACCCAAGAAGAGGGAACAGACATTGTCTGGGCTAAGGAGCTTTCTGAATAAATGTTGTTATTATCATCACCGACTTTAAGAATGTAATGGTTGCATTAGGTAATAAAAATACACGGATAAACTTGGCATTCAGCTGCTGAATATGTAACAGGCATAACAATAAATAAATAAATAGCTGCTAGTCACAGTACAGGCTGAGTTCTCAATCTGCAGCCTCTGCTGATCGCTATCATTTGTACTGCCAGTGAATCTTGGGACGAACTAGTTACTGGAGCAGCTACTCTCCCCACTTGCCACGACAGGGTTAAGTAAAGGCAGAGAACAGCCCCTGTCAAGTACTTACCATCACAACTAAGGACAGGGCTCAAAGTTTTCAATGGGCAGTTTCGGGCATGCAATGCAGCGTTCTTCCAAACTCCTTGTACCATCAATGCACAGCCCCGAGCCTCCACTCATCCCCCTTCCCCTGGCTCATCCCCGGTGCGCTTCCATACCTCGTTCCGAAAGGAAGAAGCCGGCGAGCCCGCTAACCCTCTCCGGAGCACATTTCCTGGTTCTTTTTAGCAAACAAGAAACCCCCAAGCACCAGCACGAGCCCAGCCCCCGGCTCTCAGCGCGCGAGTGAAGCTGGTGCGCCCCAGCGGACTGGTAGGGAAAGGATCGCAGCCATCCATTGCAGACACACACGCCCCGTGCCCTCAGCCCGCCGCCACATGCGGACATGCATTATCCAGCCCACCTGAGGGGCCGTCGGAGCAGCATCCTCGGCGGCCGGGGAAGAACAGCCTCTCCCCGGGGTGCTGTCATTTAGCACCCACCGCGCTTCTGTTTACGGTGTCGTCCTGGATCTGCAGCGCCTGTCGGACAAACCATTGCAATCAAGCGGTACTCCCCCCCCCTCGCCCCCCCCCTGCCACTTTCTCTTCCTCCCTCCCCCTTCCACGGCGCTTCAGCAGAAAATTATCATATTTCATGTGTCGTTGCTCCAGCGCGCTGCCTGCTCTCGCCAATTGGCTGGGCACTTGCAGCCGGAAATGTCAACAGCAGCAGAGCCCCCGGGCTGGCTCCGCAGGGCGCAGGCTCGCCGCGGCCGGAGCCCCGGGGCTGGGGACCCGGAGCCGGACCCGGGCAGACGCGGCTGCCCGACCTCCCCGTCGAGGAGCGGAGGCTTGGAACGCCGCCCTGGGGAGCGAACCCAAAGGCAGGGAAGCGTGCGGCTCCCGGGCTCTCCTCGGAAGCAAGCGGGCTTTTCCAGCGGCATCGCGGCTCGCCGTTCCCCCCGGGGCTTGCAAGCGGAGGCCGGAGAGCTTCCCCGTCCATGTCCGGAGCTGCGCCAGGGTCAGAGAGCTGCGGAAAGCGGTGCGCTTTGGAGCCACTTCTGCTTCCATCTCCTACCCCAGCCCCGCGTTTGTTATCCGCGGAGATTTTCGGTATGAAAATGGGAAGTTTGTTTATGAAGAGATCCAGTTGTTCCAGCTGCAGTTCCTCCCCCTCCCCCCGCCCCGAAGTCATAACAGAGCTGGCCAAATAATTAGCAATTAATAATGTATATGTTTAATTAAAATCACTAACTCACAAACCGATCAGAACATTTTCGAATTAATCCATTATCTGACATTATTTGTTAATTTCTTCTGCAGATAATGCCTGACCTGTGATAGTGTTCCGGTTTCTGAAGTTGGTAAACAAACCAACAAATACAGTAATACTGAAATTTGATTTTTTCCCCCCACAATTTTCTCAGATCTAAGATACCATCCTCTCATTGTGGCATTGGGAACTAGTTGAAAATATATCATTAACACTGGCCTGTTAATAATACTTTGCACTTAACTTATGTAGGCCCTGTCACATGAGGTGGGTAAACATTATCATAATCATTCTACACATGGGAAAACTGAGAGGCAGGGTCATTAAGTGACTTGCCTGTGGTCACACAGCATGCATGCAGCTGAGCTGGGAAGAAAGCCTAAACTCCTGCCTCCACTGGACTGTTCTGCCTCCCATCAAGTGAGATATACACTTGGGAGACAGAAGGGTGGAAAATCAGAGGCAGATGAACTCTTACGGAAACAGTTATCCTCTGCATGCAAATGTACCTTGTACAAATAAACAAGGAAAGAAGGGGGAACAATCCTATGACATCTGCAGAATTGTACCTTGCAGGACATTTTTCAAAGTTTCCCATCAGGTTCTTTAATGTACAAATGAAAAAGGAGCAATAGAGCTATGTTAGAGTAAACAGTTTTCTTTTTATTTCATCACTGCTTGCATGGGGATAAAAAAAAATCCCTCCCACAAAAAATAAAGAGGATTTAAATACAGTATTTACAATACAAATCAGCTTACGAAGCCCACAGTTCTGTACAGACCATGTTAAAATAAAGTAGTAAATTAATGACATATTGGGCAGAACATTACTGGACACGTAACGATTCCAAACATTAATGAACTGTAGTTTCCCTTGCACTGGGACATAAGATGGCCTTGGTTTCTATTCTCTACCCTTAAGAACAGCCCTGTTCTTGTCAGCCCAGAAAGCAGTGAATGTGCTCCTCTGAGGGGAACTCGGCAGACACCAATTCCAACAAAGTTCAGTGCCCTCTGTCTCCCTTTGGCACAGCAAACACTCATCACCACTGTGTGTCACTGCAGGCACTGAAACTAATGTGGTGAGAGGGAAGAAAGTGAGATAATCAGGCTATTAAACAAAAACACTCTCCAGTCCCCCAATCCACTGTACACTGGTTCATGCATTTCTTCCCCTTCCAGACTCCAACAAGAAGCCACAAGAAGGCCATTTCATCACCTAGACAGCTCCTGGAAGCCAAGTGAGGGCTAGTGGTTAGAGGAGCAGCACTGGCACACTTGGTGACGGGGCAAGTGACTTTGCTGTCTGTGCATCATTTGCCCCATCTGTAAAGCAGAAAAAACAATAAACTACCTCAGGGCAGTATTGTGGGGCTTCTTTTAGCCTATTCAGTCCATGTTCAGGTCCCTAACAAAGTGACCTAATTTGCAAAAGTGTTAATCACAAGCAACTTCAATAGGAGTTTTTGGGTGCACAGTACTCAGATCACTTAGTAAGGCACCTCAAGGTGGTGTTTGGAGCCTAGCTTTAAACACCTATTGTTTAAAATTAATCGTGGGGAGTTTATCCTGTGGGGCAGCCCACACTCAAGTCCAAATCACACTCTCAGGCATCTATCCCCTGGTCCCATTCACTCCAAAAGGAGTTTGGCTGAACGGGGGCTGCCGTCTCCAGCCATGTTTCTCAGCTCACCTGTTCCCTTTTGTCTGATGTATCCTAGAGTGCGTTCTGTGCCAATCTGTGGAGGAACTTAGTCCCACTCCGAAAGCCTTCCTGCCCAAGCCAGCCCCCTTACTCCACAGTGAATAGGCTTGTTTATTTTGGCTACTGTTGTTTTAAAGTTGAGGTGTCATGGTTGCTAGACTTTTCCTGCAAGATTCGTTTGTTTGTTTTTCCAGGAGGAGACAAGCTCCAGGGGCCAGGGAAACAGAGCTGAAATTAAGAGCAAAAGGGGACAATGTGAGTCCTTGTTCCCAAAAAAGGCAAGGCACATATCACACTGAAGATGGCTAAAAACATATAAACACAATGCTGCCAACTCTCATGATTTTACCACAAGTCTCATGATGACATTTGGTGTTTTCCTGAAAGCTCTGGCTGCTGAAATGACGTGAATACATGAAAATCTTGGCTCTCCTTAAAAAAAAAAAAAAAGTCTAGCCCTTATGGTTGTGGGAAAAGCTTGAAAGCATGACCCAAGTGTGTCCTACGGGCTCAGAAACCAGAATACAAAGAAAAAGCACTCCAAGTTTATCATTTTTCAAAATTCTATCAATATTTAAGCCAATCTCATGATTTCTGAATGTTTAAGGTGGTGGTAGTAGTGTAAACACTTCTCTAATATTACTCTTTCCGGTAAGCGGTTATTGTAGTTGCCAAAGAGGTGCTGTGCTGTCCTGAATGGAGTGTGATTGAATGTGAGGTGTCCATGTGCCAGGGTGCTAGAACAATTTATATAGTGGGGGTGCTGAGAGCCATTGAACCAAACTGTAAACCCTGTATATAATGGAAACCACTTCAAGCCAGGGGGTGCAGCGGCACCTCCCACACCCTGAGTTCCAGCACTTATGTCCATGTGACAATCTCTATCAAAATGTGGTACACGCTGTGGAAATGTTTAAGAACCCCTGGATTTGACAGACAAGTTATATAGGCTGACATCCCTTCTATTGAAAGCAAGGTTGAGTAGTAAATACTAAACATTTCATGTATATACAACTGTTCATAATGGAAGGGATAGAATAACAAGGAGTTTGGACAGTGAGTTAAGAAATGGACGGACTCTCACATGTATACTGTGAAAAACACATTAAAAATATGCCTGACTTTTTAGGAAGATGCTCACTGAATACAAAACGAACTCTTAGAGTTACCAGCTTTCTTGCTGTTCTTCCTACCACAACTCTGTCTACATTGCAACCTGTGTAGTCATGTGCTGCACCGGATTTCATGCTGCTTGCATTTTTCTAACAGGATACCATGATTCAGCAGGGTGAGTGTGTTGTTGTTTTTTTTTCATGCTAAGTAAGGTGAAGATTTTGACCCTTACAATTAATGTGCATTTTACTTTGAAAAGTGACTAAGTAAAAGACATGTGAGGCACCATAGTTTTATTTTCTGTCTGACTGCAGATCAAACCTGCTCATTTCACAAGTAAAAAGTTGTTCATTTGTAACTGCCAGCACCACTAGTGGGTCTGGCATCTGATTGACACCTGTGTAACTATACCCAATTGCCTCCCAGGAGCCTAATAAATTCATAAATAAATTTATAAATTTATCTTGTTCCCACTGCATAGAGATAGCATCTCATTCTATATTATGCGAAGTGGCTTTAAAAGGTGAAGAAGGGAACCAGAGAGCTAGACAGCATGTGCAGAGAGACAAGAGGAACAAGCATGCACAAGAGAACTGAACGGAGGGCTCCAGGTACAGGTGACTGGAATCTTCAACATTTCTTCAAAGAGAGGTCAGATTCCTCCCAGCTTGTGGTCAGAGGATTGTTGTTCAGGGCACTGTATGGGCAACAGTTTCTGCCTCTGGGAAGGAAGGTGACGGAGTGCACCATGCTTTCATGTCTGAACATTCCAGGAATGGGATTTAAACCACACGTTCATGACTTGAGGTCAGAGGAGTTCTCAACATTTTCAGGCAACTGTACCAGTTACCCCAACAATACAAGCTACTGCTTGCCACATCCCGATCAACTGTGTACATTTTAAACCACCACGAAATACTGACTTCCATTCCGCACTATCCCAGCTGCAAGATTGGCATGTAGAGCAAACCAAACTCCGCAGCAGGACAGAGTGTGCACAAGGGAATGGAAGAAGTGCGGAGGTAAGAGACAGACAGTAACTGGATTGTGTAACCCAGTCTCATCATGCTTAGGAGGACGTATCTGAGGTGATGAACTCCTAACACCCAGAAAATGGCACAGCTTGTCTCCAAAGGGAGGGAAAAGGGAAAGTAGATGTTGTGTGGCTGGTAGTCTGCTCTCAAAAGGGCAGTCAAATGGGCTCCTTTGAGCCTGAAGGCTGTTGTTTAGCAGAGCCATAAGAGGCAGATAGGGTAGGTCTCCTTCTTGGAGATTTATGACTCCTTCTAGGCTGGTAAAAATGTTGCTGTGACTGTTCCTACAGCCTGTACTGCTTCTTTCATGGAGCTGGGGTATGAACCTCTAATGATCAAAGGGAGCATCAGAGTCTGAGTCTATGTAAGCCTTCACCTGTTTTATTGTGAAAACAAATTACAGCCTTTGAAAGGCAAGTCCTCAGTGGTCTGTTCGACCTCCACAGCTATGCCAGAGTTCTGAAGCCAAGAGGATCTCCTCATGGTGACAGCTGTAGACGTCCTTCTAGCTGCAGAGTGTGGAATCCAATGCAGCCTGAAGGGAAGATCTGGCTACAAAGTGACCTTCAGACACCACGACTTTGAACTCGTCCTTTGCATCCTGTGGAAGCTCGTCCACAAATTTCCCCAGAGAATCCCAGCAGATATATTTAGAAGACGCACGTGATGGTTGTCAATAGGCATCTGCAGACTCGTGGTGGAATAAATTCTTCTCCTAAACAAATTAACTTTTTTGGGTCCTTTTTCTTTGGGAGTGGTACAAAAATGGCTGTGGTGAGAATGTTTATTCACCGCCATGACTAACAGGAAGTCCAGGTGGGATGCAAATAAAACTGCTCATAACCCTGAGAAGGGACCTAGTAGCACTTATCAGTCCTTTTTTGCAGTTGGTGTGAGGCTAGACAGAGTCTGCCACAGGGTTTTGGCACAATCTAATTAGAGCTTCATTAATGAGCAGCACAACTCTTAATTTGCAGGCACTTTCCTGGACAAGCTGGGCTTGTCCTCTCACAGAGGTTGCCACTAGTCTCATACTATCCTTATAAATTTTAAAATAATCTGTTATTGGGGTGGAGAATCTGATACCGGGCCTCATCAGGAGAGGATGACACAATATTTAGAAGGGGTGATTCTTCCTTTTGTTGAGATGGATCCACAGGTGGGCTTGCATTTACAGGCAGGATCACCTGAGTAGCTGCTCAGGATTATGATCTAGCAGAACAGGCTGAGGAAGAGGTAATCTGTGCCTGACATGGCCACGTGAATCTCCGTGTGAGATACTTGGAGCTCCTCAGGGTGTCCAATATGGCCACTCTGGGTATGGCAGAGAAGGCTAGTCTGGCCAGCTCCAAGGACACTCCTTGCAGTATGAGAGTTTTCTCTAAGATCAAGATCTCAAATGTCTCTCAGAAATGTCAAGAGAGTAACAAGATCCTCTCAATGTACTAGAGATGGGCCCCTACCATTTTCTGACTCAGACCTACAATCATCTGATGGCAATGGTGGAGCTGTGTAATGGTATGCATGTGGCACCCGTTTAACCCATGTGGTTGGTACTAATGTTGGTATTTAAGTCTGCATCAAAGCTGTATGGATGGGTGCCAAAGACTGTGCACCAAGTACATCCAATGAACCAGTGGTCAGTACCAGTGCAGATGTGATTGTTTGTGCCACGAGACTGAACAGCCATCCGTACCAAAACAAGATGGTGTGTCAGTGCCAAGCCTGTAGATGGAGTTAATGTCAGTACCAAAGTTGGTACCAGTCCCAGTTGGGATGATGAAGCTGTGATAGATGAAGATGTTGATACCAGCATTGAAGATGGTACTGATAAAGTCAAAATTACAGTTGAATTGTTCAGTTGAATAAGAGGGAACAGAGGTACCGAGACGCATAACCAACCACTTGCTGCTTCATAAGCCTCAGGTGTAGCCAGTGCCAACAACCCTGGAGCTATGGAAACAGTTGCTGGGTCAGAAAGCTCTGATGGTGCATGACTCAGCGGAAGCCTACCAGCTGGTGGCAAACTCAACAGTACCAAGAGCTAATCCGGTACCAGGGAATGTCTAGTTGAAGCTGACACTCTAAAGTCAGTGCTGGAAGCCTCTTGTTTGATTCTTTCAAAGTCTGTCAGTACCCAGAGTCTTTTTTTAGCCCTGATGAGCTCTTTTTTGGTTTGGGGAGGCTTTCAGGTCTTGAGTTCCTGTGAGAAGGGTCCGGAGAAAGGGAGCACTTTCTCTTCTCCAATTGAGAGGAACCCAGTCTGTCCTGGTTTTGGAAGTTTTACCTCAGGTAAAATTGGGCTTGTGATACCCAATACTGTGTCTGACAGTCCCAGATCTGACCATGGTCTCATTGCCTGCTCCATTACATGCTGGCTCAAGCAACACTCCTTTGATTTTGGGGTCCTCTTTCCCTAATCTGACCTTCTCCCACGCACAACAAGCAATGAGTAAGAGGGGCAACGTTTAAACCCAGGAGAATCCAGAATACAGCCAATGTTCTCCCTCTCTGGCAAAGGGAGCTGACTCCACAGGGAACAAAAGAGGATTAAATTTAAAAAGTGAATAAAACATTATACAAAGCTAAACACAGCAGTACTACCTAACTATTTATAAATATTAACTATATATTAACAGGAAGAAAGGTCTCAAAAAGAGAAGAAAGGGCACCGTGACAGAGCATGGGGCGCTCCAGCTCACAGCCATGGGCCATGAGAAGGAGAGGAAGGGGGAGTATGCCCTCACTTGGGGGGGAGGCATGAGGAGATGCAGAGCACACACTCTGCCCCATCGGGTACTGCTATACAGACCTCTCCAGCTCGAATGCACTGGGCACGCACATGTCTAAGTGGAACAGATACATACAAGCACTTGAGGAAGAATCCGAAATGGCCATCTGGTACCTCCTGATGGATGAACCCCAAAAGGTTCACAGGTCAGTCCCGAATTAGGTCACCAGTTGATATTCAGGCCAGTTTTTTCATGTCAATCCACTTTGCCCATCTCTTCCTTACAACCTGGCATCTCCTTTCAGTGACCAGGCAAACAGCAGTTGCTGACCATCGGTTAACTCGATAAGCCACATATTAGAGGTCTGATTTGCCAGCTTCACAGCAAGCTAATATACCAGCTGAACCACCACCAACAGCCCTGTCCATAATCTCAGGTTTCAGTAAATAAATAACAATACTTTGAACTTTAGCACCATTCCTGTGAGTATCACAAAATGATGTACTGACATAACTTAATTAAGCCTCGTGCAATCCTTGTGAGGTAATTGTGGACAGAACCCAAGACTTCTGATTTCCAGTCACCACACTCTAACCACTAGACCAAACTTCTCAGTGTAAATAGCCTTTTGTTTAACACTGGCTTCTGACCTTTGCTTTAGCTAAGATGTTTATTGTGCCATAGTTCGGTGGGAGCACCAGGGTGAGAGGGGTCAGCTTGTTTAAAATGAATTTATTTCTTGAAGTTGGGCTGGTGATACCCAACAGGATTCAACTTCATTCCTGGCCCAAATTCTGTCAGAAAAGATCTATAAAAATAGCTAAGCAGTAGGGCTTTTTTCCCCACCCCTTGTCCTTGAGACCAGAGAAGTCTAATTCTTCTACATGTATAGGATTGCCTGTTATCCTGCTACAAGAATCTATATTAAAACCAGCCACAGACAATAACCTCATACCATTCAGTACAGGAAGCATCATGATCTGCAATGCATTACAGGTCTAAAAAAAAAACCCGCCTAATGTTAGAAGAGTCTCAAGCCGTTAAGCTACTACTTATCTATGGTAATTCACCATAAAATCTCTCCCTTGGCACAACTAGGGAGTTGTTTTCACTTTCTAATAATGAGCATGTGACACAGACATTTAATGAGTTACCAGAATAACTGAACCAAAAGGCAAAAACCAAGAGGTTTTAGTGCCCAGGGGTAAATAATCATAATTAAAATAGCGACTGGACAGAAGAATAAAATAAAGGCTGGAGGTGATTATAAAATCATTTAGACGTAATAGTGCGCGTACTCCTTTCATTTCCCAAAAGGATTCTTAAGTGTGACAAAACGCAGCTGTCCTGGCAATAGGTACCTGGGGTTCCAGTGCTTCCTCTACCCATTATCTTCCCACATCATTGGGAACACGGCTCCCTCCGCGTAATGACTGACTGAACTGCTGGCAACTCTGGGAACTTCTGTAGCAACTTTCCTCTGAGCATTTCAAAGCACGCTACAAATGTTAATGAAGCCGCGCTGAGTTATGTAGACACGTGACATTATCCTCACTTCAAAAACGTGTAAATGGAGACACAGAGAGCGTGATTTGCCCAATGACACGTTTCACGTCAGTGGAAGAGGCAGGAATAAAATCCACAAATTCTGACTACCAGTCCCTGCTCTCACCACTACACCCCTTCGATCCTTGTTTTGGTCCCTATATACCATTTATCCCAGACAGCTATATCACTCACTACAGGCAGTCCTCAGACTTACGACACAATTGGTTCCTGAAAATTGTGTCTTAAGTCGAAATGTCGTAACTTGATTTTCCCATAAGAACAATGTTGGATTAAGCATCATAAAGTCAAAACCGACGTTGGAAAGTCAAAACCAACGTCGGAAAGTTGAAACAGGATGTCAATTTATAAACGGCGTAAGTGCCGTTCGTCATAACTCGAACGTCATAAAGTCAAGGACTGCCTGTAATGTATTGCACACATTTGGAGATGTGTCATGGGCATAATTTTAAACTTCGTAAAAGTGCCTAGCATTTGAATCAAGATAGATATGTCACTGGCCCCGTGATTCTGAAGTTTACACACACACAAGCACACAGACTCAGACAACATTTCCCTTTCTGTCTTTCTTCTAAGATTGTTAATAGGTAGCCATTTGTCTCAGAGTCACTCATGGCTTTGTAACCCATATGTCTGGCTTTGTGGCATGGACAGGTTTCACTTAATATTGTACATAAAGCTAACGTGAGCCAGACAATAAAAACCTCAAGGCAGAAACTTAATTCATAAACTTAGTTCAGAGAAAGATATCTGGCCACAAACGAAAACTATTTAAAAATATATATAGTGCCAAGCTCTGCTGTCTGTTTCACTGGGATAAATCAGAGTAATCTAACTAACTTGAAAGGAGTTACTCTGAGGATTTGGCCCCTGGCATCTAGCTTAACCTGCAAGAGTTGTGAAATACTCAGAAGTGAACATACTCAACACAGGCTTATGCTGGTAGCATGCAAGGAGATGCCTCAGACCCATAGGTCTGGACATTTGATACCTGATTCTCTTGTGTCATCATTTACATCCATCCAGAGTGAGTGCACAGTGCTAGCAGGTCCGAGTACTGGGGGCGACTGTGTGCTGCGCTGCCTGCACACACAGGTAAAGCCCAGAGAGAGCTGGGCCAAAGGCAACTTTAGGTCCCCTTGGCATCCTTGGGATTGGACTTGTTGGGGGATGGTGCAGCCCAAACATAGCTGAGGCAGCCTAGGTTGCTACTCTAAGTTATAGCATCCCTGCTTGGGCTGCCTCTGAGTAACTGCAACGTAGAGCTGCTCAGAACATTCGTAGCAGAGTGCGCTTTTGTCCTCTCCCGACACACCTCTGCCCCAACCCCTCTACCAGGGCACGCAAGGGGCCTTATGTACACAGCTCTTTAATGCAATGCCTGTGCTGGGGGAATTCTCCTCAGAGCTGAGCTGCAACTTCAAACCAGTCTCTACACAGATAGAGCTCTAATGCAAGTCCCGTTCGCCCGTCTGTCTTGCAGGTCATTGGGAGCATGCCCACAGGAGAGTAGGGCTAGTAGCTCATCCCTAAGAGTCCAGGGCTTCTCAGAGAGTCAATAGATCAGAAAGATCCCTTCACTTACTGGGAGCACAGGGCATTATCAAGGACAGAAGGGGCCCAACTATCCCCTATGCTCACTCAGTGCTTGTCCACAGTAGGGGAGGGCTGCGAGCAGTAACAATCCCCCAAGCTCACAGGCCAATATCTTCTATAATTCAAGAAAAACATCTTTTTAAACAGACAGGGTGGGTGAGGTAACACAGAGTTCTTCTCCAGCTCTGTGTAAGCTCAAAAGCCTGTCTCCTATTTTATAGGACAAAAACTGGTCCTATAAAAGATATTCCCTCACCCACCTTGTCTCTCACATCCAGGGACCAACACAGCTACAACAATGCAAACATCTTTTTAAACACCCATTGTAAAAAAAAGTACCAAACAAAAGCCAGAATTTGCCAAAAACAAACGTAAAATAACCCCCCCAAACCAGATACCTTAGATATACCCTCCCCCCAGTAAACAAGCACTGACCTGTCCCTGCTGGTCTGGCTTTGTGCTCCAGCAGCGGCCCTCAGCGGATGGGAGGTGACCCTCATTGCCCATTCTAGGACTTCACATCAGAGCAGAAGCCAGCCATTCCAGTGGGGCTGAATGCCAAGGGAAGGAAAAAAAGCATGTTTGAAACTAACAGTGCACCTGGCTTCCCTCAGTGTGTCAAACGGGGGAATTCAGCACCAACTGACCACGAGAGGGAATGTTGCTAGGGTTCTACTATCTTAATGTAAAGGGGGTTAACTGGACTTTGTCTTGGATTTACATTTTAAATCTGTGCATTCAAAGTGAAAGGCACAAACCTGCAAATACTTACTCCTAAGTGCTGTGTTTAGTACTGTGCTCGGTCCTAGAGAGTTCAGTGGGATTGCTCTTAGTATTAAGCCCTGCATGCCCTTCATCAGGGCTTAATTTGTGCCAGAACTTGCCAGGGCTGTGCCCCGGCACCTCTGGGTTTGGCACTTCAGAGCCCCGGCACCTCTGAGTTTGCTGCATCAGTTATGAATGAAAAATAATTGCTTGAGCCCCAGCACCTCTTTCATTACCAATTAAGCACTGCCCTTCATTGAGAGTTTGCATGATTGGGTCTTTAATTTGCATCCTTCTGCCACACTGTGTGTGATTTACCATGGGTACAATACACAGAGTGCGCTCACATTCAATCCATACAGCCCAGGAGAGACATCACTCAATGCTCCGCAAATTCAGTATAAAGACACGGGATTTTTTCTGGTTGCACATCTAATTTTTCAGTTTTAAAATGTATTTTTAAAGCCATTTCACAGTTTTACAAATGGGAAAAAATAAGAGCTGAAAAAGTTTTGGGGGGTTTTTAATTAAAAACTGCGAGAAGATTTTATTTATTGGGTTTAAAAAATGAAAATCACATTTTGGCTGAAGGCCAAAGTCTGAACTCCTAATGCATGGGAGTGAGAAAAGTTTGCACCATCTAGCCCTGAGACTTTATAGAACCAGGTTTCACTCCAAAGTGAATTCTTTGGGCCTGGTTCTGATCTCACACCAGTTTCACAGTTGAACAACTGTATTGTGTTCAATGGAGTTACTCTTGATTTACCTCAGGGCAAATGAGATCAGAGTCAGGCAATGAAGGGAAGGGGTACATGCCCAAAATTATGTATTCAAAAAGGTTTAGAAAGGAAAAAGCTTATAAGCCTTCTAGTATTGCCTGACTATGCACAAGGCTATGAGCTGTACACTTACCAATATCAGTCAGTGCTGAATACACAAGGCATATGGCTTTTGCCAGAGAGCTCCTGTTCTCTCTCCCTAGAACTGAAAACTTGAGGACTGGTGGTAGGAAATTCTTGGAGGTCTTTGTAACTCACTGCTCCTGCAGTCTACTAAATGCCTTGGTACAGTTTAGGATAGGATGGTCTTTTGGTTAAGTAAGGCATTGGATGGATTGAGGCAATCTGGGTTCAATGCGACCAGCTCCCTGTGCGACCTTGCACAAGTACTAAGGGCCTGATCTTCCAAAGAAGTCAGGGTCAAATTTTCAAGTGCTCAGCACCCACATGTGAGGTCAGATTTTCAAAAGATCTGATCCCACCCAGGCACCTAGATTTTCAAGACAGCTGTTGGGAGCCAACGTTGCGGGATATTTTACTGTGATATTTTCCAAAGAGCTCAGCACCTCGTTGGAGTTTTTAAAAATCTGGCCATTTAATGATGGTTAAAAGCCGAGACCTTTGGAAAATCCTAATCCCTCTGCGCTTTTGTTCATTGTCTGTAGCCTGGGGATAATGACATTTCCTCACCACACATGAGGATAAATTCATTAACGTTCCTGAGGTGCTCAACTATCAGTCATAGGAGGGGAGACAAGGTAGATGAGGTAATAACTTTTATTGGACCAACTTATGCGATAAAAGAGTCGAGCTTTCAATCTACACAGAGCTTTTCAGAAGTGCAACTCAATATCTTGTCTCTTTCACCAACAGAAGCTGGTCCAGTAAAAGATCTTACCTCCCCCACCTTGTCTCTTTAATATCCTGGGACCAACAGGGCTACAACACCACTGCAAACAATATGGGAGGGGAGGGCAGTTAAGCACCTAGACAGAAGATGGATCTGATATCTTTAGCTCATGTAGTCCACATGGGTGATGCAGGTATGGAGCAGTACTATGTCTGTGCTAAAACCATTAGTAATTGTTGGTTCTGAATTTTTGCATCAGGCCTTAGGCATGAGTGATGACAGATACCCTAAATCACTACATAAATGCAATAAAATGTAGAACCCAATTTCACCCTCAGATTTGTGAAAGTGGCGTCCACTGAAGTCAACAGGTGTTTTGGGGTAGAGCAAGTGCATGGTGTGAATTGTGAATAGGGCAGGGTTTCTCAAACAGGGGACGCCGCTTGTGCAGGGAAAGCCCCTGGTGGGCCGGGCCGGTTTGTTTACCTGCCCCCTCCGCAGGTCCGGCCGATCGCTGCTCCCACTGGCCGCAGTTCGCTGCTCTGGGCCAATGGAAGCTGCTGGAAGCGGCAAGGGCTGAGGGACTTACTGGCCGCCGCTTCCAGCAGCTCCCATTGGCCCAGAGCAGTGAACCGCAGCCACTGGGAGCCATGATCGGCCAGACCTGCAGAGAGACAGCATGACACTCCAGAACCATTCTGAAATTCACAATATAGGAGCTGTTCCAATGTACTGGGGTATTTTGCCCTGGCCAGAAGGCTTAGTCCCTGAACTCATGGGTGTTGAGTAAATTTTTCAGGCTCTGGAGACAATAACTCCCCTATTGCGATGTGTGGGAATTAGCTCGTTTCCCATGGACTATTTGCGTAGGGCTTTGAAGATGTAAAGTGCTGGAAAACTACTAAGTATTATATCACTGCCTTAGTTTGCTATAGCTTCTTTTCTTCCCTTACATATTGAATATGCTGCAATTTAGTGTAACTTTGGCTATGAGAGATTTTCTCCCCAGAGCTCTGCCATTTCAGAGGCTACTTCAAGCCTCATCGGCCCACATATTATTTCTAAGTAGTTTTTAGGAAAGTTACTAGCTAGCCCAGACACAAAAGGATCTGGCCCATGAGAAAGAAGAACTATAAGAGGAACAGAACAGAACACTGTTAGTTTCCATCTTAGCGTCTCTTGGATTGAACAGCTGTAGATGGTCACAGAAGCTTGAAAGCTCAATGGGAAAAAATTAAGCTGGTAAAAAGCCATGGGCTGGGCCACACTGCCTAAAATCAAAAGTCCACGTTAGGATTGGGAAAAGAGGGAAGAGTGAATGCTGTGAGTAATGCCATGTGACACTGGTAAAGAATCCTAGAAAGGGTTGCTTTCTTCAGATAATGCACAAGGAACTTTATAAGAATAAAGTAAATAGCGTCTTCCCTAATTCTGCTCTCCCACTGGTTTACTGTGGCGCTTCTGTCTGGCTACCTGCTACAGATTTAAAGAAACAATACTCACATCTTCTCCCTTTTTTTTCCCGGTAAAAACAATCTTTAACAAGAATTAATATTTAACAAATTACAGTCACTGGCTTTAACGCGTGCCTAGATCTGGGCATATTCTGGTTTTGTTCAGCTGATTACTTGGCTTAACAAAGCAAAAAGGTAAATTCATGTACGGGTGGCTTAGGACACCTTTCGAAAGGACTATCTCACTTCACTAAGGTTGTGGGATGAGCATGGGCAGCTGAAGTGGGGTTGGATCCAGCTGAAGATGCTGCCTGTTTCTTCTGTATTAGGTATCTCCATCAAGCATGAAGAATCTCAGGGTGCAGCTACATCTGACGACGATGGCAGCTTGTGTTATCTAATATTTTTCTCTGTCCATTTTTATCAGGAGAGGGTCTGCTGTGCTAAGCTAAAGTAAATTTCATGCTGTATTCCAGTGGTTAAAGAAGAGGGCCTGAGAACTCTCATATCTGACATCTCTAAACCTGGGATAATTATTATTGGGATCTGTTGTATAATTTAGACGGAATATATGGGCCCAAAGAGCCAAAAGTGCTAATATGATCCTGAATCTGTCCAACATTAAACCGTTTCAAACAAGGTTCGGCATTCGGCCCCCAGAGACCTCAGCCTGCTTAGCACTATGGCAAACACACCGTTAAACACCCTTTTTAACCTTGTGGTAAACATACAGAAAAGAAGGAGAAACAGTTAAAGCATTTAAAATGTGAAGTATTAAGTAGGGTTTTCATTTTAACAACATCCTTTGTTCCCTTTCCTCTACCTGGTGAGAGTTTTTGAAGGAAAAAAAACCCTTGTTTGACAGTCTTTTAGATGGTATTAAAGATAATAGTAACTGTCCTTTTGGGGGAAGAGACGAAGTTAGTTGCATTGGGCTGGAGCTATCGTTGTTATTGCTGTTGAAGTCTGACAAAACAAGGCAAAAACACACAAAAGAGAAATGAAAAAGAACAGCCAAGATAGAAAATGCAGCTTTTGTCTCTGGTGTTGATTTTCACTTTCAGCCTTGCTCCTGAAAAACACAGGCACAGCACATGGACTTATCAGCCACTCTGAGACCTGGCAAACTTGTAGCAGCATTGGGTTGTTTAGGGCATTGCATTTAGCTGCCTTTCTGGTCACAGGCTTACAGCAGTGTTGCAAAATATACAGTCTTGGCCAACTAAGCCAGACTCTGATTAGACAGAAGGAAAAAAATAAGGTAGGAAAGGAAACAGACACATGGGGGGAGGAGGAAACGAAGTCTCACATCCCAGGTGGTGTTCGGGATTTAACCAAAGCCAGTGGAAGTGGGGCGTCCTCTGGATTCCTCTCTCTGGTCTGTTCTGGCCACGACATCTTTCAACATTCAAAGAAAAAGAGTCCAGGGTCCATGATGGTGGGAGTTGCTCCGTCCACCAGCATCATGGTAGCCTGCTTTTCTCCTCTTCTAATGTTCACCCCCAAATCTCTTCTTGTAAGGACCCCAAAAGGGAGTGATGGGTGGAATAGCCGTCCCTCTCATTATTGGGTCTGCCAATTATATCTCATTTCCAACACACCAAGTTTGTTTCATTAATTTCTGGTCCCATAATGTTCTTTTTTACCAGGCATGATCTTAGCACAGCCCTTGACTTATACCAGGAGGTCTTTGTGTTTGGACTAATATAGTCTGTCTCACTTTTGCACCTTTTCTCATCAGTGTTGATTGCTATAGATTGTTGTGAGACTTTATGAACTTTCACTCACTTTTCACAGTTGAGTTCACAGTTTGAGTGAATTTGTAGGCCCAATTCTCACAACAGGTCTTATGGAATGAAGACTGTTCTGCCCTGTCCAGCCACAAGTTCCTGGGCTAGGGTTAATCTAGTGACTGACATGAGGGTTGTACTAGGGCTCAGCAGAGCTAATAGGGGGTCTTTTTGTTGTACAATTCTCTGAGCAATAGGTACAGCTCTTTCTGTCAGCCCATTCCCTTGAGGGTGATGGGGCTGAAATTAGCATGCTTGAAAATAATACTGGATCCAAAAAGCTTGGAATTCAGAGCAGGCAGGTTGTGGCTGCGTTGTCAGTAGCTATGAGTCTCAGAATGACAAAGAGAGAAAAGAAACCTTTTCAGTGTTCTATGACCTCTTTACTTGTGGGTCTAAGGAAAGGCAGAATTTTAACAAATCTAGAGAAACAGTGAATGGGTTTCAGACAGGTACATCTCCTTCCCCCCATGTAGTGCATATGGCGAGGTTTTCTGAACTATGTCTTTCTGGTCATTCTGCAAGTTGTGTATAATCCCACCTTGCAGGAGAAGTCCTGCCATATGCTGGGCCACCACCCCAACATTCAAAATCACTCACAGCATTTTGCGTGGCCTTCATGGCCCCGGTACATCTTTTCCAATATGACTGATATGGATAATCAGACTTTCAGAGGGCTTCCTCTCATTGCTTAGTAGTCATGGGCTGATGTAGGACCATTCATAAGTAACTGAGCCAGCCACTGTCTTATCTATCTGGATATAGTTTTCAGGTGTGTAGCAATGCTAGTGGATATTTTACTCAGTTCTAATTTTTGTGGGGAGGTTGGGAAACTGCTCAAAATGGCACCCGTGTGTCTCTATATTATCCTGAGCCTTGGGAGAATCTGCGTGATCAATGGGGCTCTTCAGTAAGGAGTCAGTCACCACCAGGGATTTCCCAGTGTGTGTTCTGCAATAGGTTTAAATCTCAACAGATGCATGAGCAATCTCAGGCATCCCGGGGTATCTTTATTAGGTCATTATTGTTTGTTAACTGAATGAGTCACTTCTGCTCTGTTACTGGAAGGGTGGAAATGCCTGGAGGAGTAGCGGGAACGGCTCCTTGGGCGGGAGGAGTAAGATCCAATCTTTCTCCGGTGATCATGGCAGTGCTATTCCCACTGGTGCTGGAGACCAGTACTGTGGTGGACAGGTTGAGCCGCCCCAACAGATCTCACTGAGAGGAAAATTTCCAGCGTCTGTGTGTGGGGCATGCACACACCTAGAGTGGAAAGAACATGTGCAACACATCTCGAAGAACAACAATTACAGAAGGTTAGTAACTATTTTTCCTCTCACTTAACATGTGCAATCACTTGAAGAAAAACTAGTCTGAGCTCAGTTAATTTAGAGATTATATGTTCCAAATTGGGGAGAATATATCTATCCCTCAATGCTTCACAGAACCCTTGTAGGTCTATGCAGATATGAAAGCAGTTAAGGGTTTTTATAACAGATGCCATATGGGCATATTACTCAGCCAGGTCCTGATGTGCTCTGTTACATCTATCCATTACTTCCTTTGCTTTGGGCAACAGCAGGATTGGAACAGTCCAGCTGTGCCAAACACGTGAGACATGCCCCTTCTTTTAAGAGGATCAACACTGGTTCTCCTTTAAGCAAGCTATTGTTGCTGAATGCTGGTCCAAATTCCTCCGTACATGATATGAGGCCCACCTCAGTGACCTTGGTTCAGTCTAGTTGGCTGACCTCATTACTGAGAAGTGGTATCCCCATTTTGCCTTTGTAACCACTACGAGCTTTAAAACTTGACACAGGAAAATTATCTGGCCACTTGGACTAATGAGTTCTATTCTGGGCTATTCCAACTTTGAGCTTGGGCTTATCTCCTTAGAAGTCTCTTTAATTTACAAATCAGAGTCACCTCTGCCCTGAGTCAATTTAATTTTAACAATATTGCAGATCTTGAGATAATCATTACAAGCCTATTGATAAATGCTGTCTGTAGACACAGATCCCAGGAGACAGGTATTAGTCATTCTTGTTTGATCGATCTTCCAGATCCCTTTGCTTTAACTGGTATGATCCCTATACCGTTTTTTTCTTACATTTCCTGCATATACTTCAACCAGCTTGGTAGATTTACCGTGTTCTCCCTTGGTACATCTGTCACATTTCTGCCCACAGTGTTCAGTGCTATTAAGCAACATTTTAATGGTGCTTCCCTGTTTCCCATGGGAATTTTTTCTTTGCTACAGTTTGCAGTATCATTCTTGCATCTTCACTTGCTCTGACCGTTGTCACACATGCACTGCTTGTTCCAGAGTCAGTGAAGAAGATCCCTTGTTTAAAGTCCTATTAGACAATCTTTTCTGTGTTCTTCCTCATGCTATACCTTATATGGCACCTGCTTGTGCATATTGGACCCTTATAAAGTCTTCCATGCTTTCTCCAGACCTCTGCATCTTTTGGTAAAAACAGGCCCATTTGTGTATTACATTTCTTTTTGTAATTTCATGCTCAAACTTCTTTAAAAGAATGTCAGTGTTATCATCTGCTTTCAGAGTGAAGGCAAATGGTTTATAGAATACTTTCAGTTCTATTCCCCACTGCATACATTCATGATTTGCCTGTACTTCACTGGTCTCTGTGTTAAACTTCATTTTGGTTTGAAATTTTTTGAAACATTCTCTCTACTCAGGCCATCCTGTGGCCTTATCAGACTGAATTTCTCAGGGAGGGTTGAACTGGGACATTTTCTTTTCCAATTATTTACATTGATTCAAAATGAGTCAACTTCTGAAACCATGTCATGTTACAGAGGTAAGGTATCTTAGAAAGCGTCACTTCCAGAGTGAAGTTCTGGAACAGCCTTCTAAGGGGAGCAATGAGGTCAAAAAACCTAACTGGCTTCAAGACTGAGCTTGATAAGTTTATGGAGGGGATGGTGTGATGAGACTCCCTACAACGGCATGTAGCTGATCTGTGACTGAGTTACTACAGAGAATTCTTTCCCATGTATCTGCCTGGCGAGTCTTGCCCACATGCTCGGGGTCTAACTGATCGCCGTACTTGGGATTGGGAAGGAATTTTCTTCTGGGTCAGATGGGGAGAGACCCTAGGGGTTTTTCACCTTCCTCTGAAACATGGGGTAAGGGTCACTTGCAGGTGTAAACTAGTGTAAATGATGGATTCTTTGTAACTTAAAGTCTTTAATCATGATTTGAGGACTTCAGTAACTCAGCCAGAGATTAAGGTTTTGTTACAGGAGTGGGTGGGTGAGATTCCATGACCTGCAGGAGGTCTAGGGTGACCAGATGTCCTGATTTTATAGGGATAGTCTCGATTTTGGCGTCTTTTTCTTGTATAGGCTCCTATTACTCCCCATCCCCGTCCCGATTTTTCATACTTGCTGTCTGGTCACCCTAAGGAGGTCAGACTAGATGTTCATGATGGTCCCTTCTCACCTGAAAGTCTATGAGTCTATGAACATTGAACAAGAAACGTTCAAGGAAAACAATGTAATACCTAAAATGATTCGGTCTCTCTCTGCTTCACTGTACAACTTCTGCCTAGAACTATCTCCACCCCCTTTCCTGTCTGGCTTCTGGCTCCACATTTAAAGAAACAGCATAAAAATCCTCACAGGTGCTATATGACAGTTTAGTAATTTTACAGTTGTGTACTTAGTAGAGGGCCAACATTCCAGAAGGAAAAAAATATCCCCTCTGTAGGAAAGTAATCCTGTTGAGTCATACACTGCGGCAAGACAGGAAATCCTCGCACCAATTCTTGAGGCTTTATAACAACTCCATATTCACAACCGTCTAATGATGGGAATTTCAAGTGCTATAAAATTCAAAGGAAACCCAAAACATTTTCTCCTTTACCTTTTAGTTTCTAAAGAATTTTTTTTTTAAATTACGGCTTGGACTACAGATATCTGATGAGTTGTGCGATAATATAATTGATCTGAATAGTTCTAAACAGGCCTTTTTCACTTTGTAAATCTCTTTGAGGTCTTCAGATGAAAGGTGGAAAAAAGTAAAAACTGGAATTAGTCTTCCCAGCTCATACCCCTCCTCCTGTCAAGCAGGGAAGTATTATCCCCATTGTACAGATGAGATTGTGGGGGAAAGTGACTTGCCCAAAGTCACACAGCAAATCCATGGCAATGCTGGGAATAGAACCAAGGAGTCTTAGGCCTTATCTACATTACAAATACTTTGCCTGTACCGGCACGGCCTTAGCGTAGATGCAGCTCATACCAACAATTTTTCTCCCAGCATAGTAACCTCACCTCTCCAAACAACATTAATTATGTCGACAGAAGCGCTCTTCTGTCAGCATAGCTGTGTCTACACTGGGGTTTTCCCAACATAGCTATGTGGGCTAGGGGATGTGGTTTTTTCACACCCTTGATCAACATACCAACAAACCTTTGTAGTATAGACCTGGCCCTGCGTGCATCCTCTCCATGCTATGGAGCCCTCTGTGTGGCAACATGTTAGGTTTGCGTGGGAGCGTGAGCAGGCCAAGGTCAGAGGAGCCACTATTGCTGGATACTCCAGGCCACCCTGCTGTGGGGCCTTTGGATTGAAGTAGCCCCCATGTAGAAAAGCCTCAGCTACTCTGCTGGCTTGGTTCACCCTGCATTTCCCAGCAGCCAGCACCCAGGCCAGTTAACTGGGATGGGCTGAGCTGTGGGGTAAGATGCATCCCCACCCTTAGAGAAAACCATCTTAAAGGGGTAGTGTGCGTTCTTCCATAGCTTTGTGATAGTTAACCACTGTCATATACTGGAGCTTGGGCTTATATCGAAAGCTCACAGGCAGTGCAGAGCTTGGGAGCAGTGGAAGGGTGTGCAGATACCACTGTGGCAGATTCAGAGGTGGACAATGAAAAATCCATGGCTTTTTCTGAACAGTATTTGTAGTTCAGGTGTGGGGGTTAATCCAATTCCCAAGCCTATGGCCTTGCAGCATGAAAGGTGCAAATGGCAAATAGGTTTCCTTTTCTTGGCTATTTGATCTGCAAGGAAGGCAGATCAAACCTCTCTCTTTTATATTAATAACTAAAAAAGGCCTGGTCTACACTACGGGGTTAGGTTGAATTTAGCCACATTAGGTCGATTTAAAAATGACTGCGTCCACACAACCAACCCCGTTCCGTCGACCTATAGGGCTCTTAAAATCGACTTCTGTACTCCTCCCCAACGAGGGGAGTAGCGCTAAAATCGACTTTGCTGGGTCGATTTTGGGGTAGTGCGGACGCAAATCGATAGTATTGGCCTCCAGGAGCTATCCCAGAGTGCTCCATTGTGACTGCTCTGGACAGCACTTTGAACTCCAATGAACTAGCCAGATACACAGGAAATGCCCGAGGAACTTTTGAATTTCATTTCCTGTTTGGTCAGTGTGGCAAACTCAGCAGCACAGGTGATCATGCAGTCCCTCCAGAATCGTAGAGCATAGAATGTTTCTACGCTTCCCCTATCATCTCCGTCCCTGAGGTTATCGCAGATTAGAAGGCCAAAAAAAATGCACTCGCGATGACATGTTTTTCTGAGCTCATGCAGTCCTCCCGCACTGATAGGGCACAGCTTAATGCATGGAGGCATTCAGTGGCAGAAGAAAGAATTAAGTGAATGCGAAGAGCAGAGGCAGGACGCGATGCTGAGGCTAATGGGGGAGCAAACGGACATGATGAAGCGTCTGTTGGGGGAGCAAATTGACATGATGAAGCGTCTGGTGGAGCTGCAGGAAAGCCAACAAGAGCACATACCCCTGCTGCATCCACTGTATAACCACCTATCCTTCTCCCCATGTTCCCTAGCCTCCTCACCCAGACGCCCAAGAACGCGGTGGGGGGAGGCTCTGGGCACCAAGCCACTCCACTCCAGAGGATGGTCCAAGCAACAGAAGGCTGTCATTCAAACAGTTTGATTTTTAGTTTGGCTACAATATGCAATGTGGCCTTGTCCTTTCCTCCTCCCACACTCCACCCGGGCTACCTTGTCCGTTATCTCATTTCTTTTTAATTAATAAAGAAAGAATGCATTGTTTCAAAACAATAGTTACTTTATTTCAAAGGGGGGAGGGTGGTTGGGTTACAGGGAATTAAAATCAACAAAGGGGGCGGGTTTGCCTCAAGGAGAAACACACACAACTGTCACACTGTAGCCTGGCCAGTCATTAAACTGGTTTTCAAAGCCTCTCTGATGCGCAGCACGCCTTGCTGTGCTCTTCTAATCGCCCTGGTGTCCAACTGATCAAAATCGGATGCCAGGCAATTTGCCTCAACCTTCCACCCCTCCATAAATGTCTCCCCCTTACTCTCACAGATATTATGGAGGTCTGACCAACAGCGCCAGTGAGCTTTTAAACGTCCAAAGGCACATTCTACCACCATTCTGCACTTGCTCAGCCTATATTTGAACTGCTCCTTACTACTGTCCAGGCTTCATGAACAGATCCCCCAAGCAGGAGAGCAGAGTTGCAGTGGAAGTGGTGGACGAGGACGGTTAGCAGTCCTACTGCATCGTCTGCTGCCAGCAGCACCCAGGCAGACCAGAACGGATCCCCCGAGCTCATCACTGGGGAGCAGGAGAGCAGAGTTGCAGGAGAGCAGACCTGCAGCAGAAGCGGTGGAGCCGTACACAGTGCCCTGGAGATTGCTAGAAGCCAGGCAGGGAAGACATTCCCAGAACCCCCGGCCAAGCTACATGTCCAACGAGGACGATTAAGAGTCCTACTGCACCGTCTGCTGCGAAGGCAAGGAGCTGCTGCTGTGTAGCAATGCCAGCTGCTGCAGGTGCTTCTGTGTCGAATGCTTGGAGGTCCAGGTAGGGCAAGGTACCTCGGCCCAGGCAAAAGAACAAGAGCCCTGGAGCTGTTACATGTGTCAACCACAGAAGTGCTATGGGATGTTACAACGCCGACCAGACTGGGATGTACGGCTGCAAGACTCCTTCACCAGCGACAAAGGACAGGAATATGATGCACCTAAAATCTAAAAAGGCCCGCACATTTCCCAGAGTCACTACCCTTGATAACAGAATGTCAATGATTGCATTGGCTACTTGGATCACAGCAGCCCCCACAGTAGACTTGTCACTGGCCCACAACAGCAGCGGTGACAGTGAGCTGAGCAGACTCCATGCTTGTCGTGGTATGGCGTCTGCGTGGGTAACCCAGGAAAAAAGGCATGAAACGATTGTCTGCCGTTGCTTTCATGGAGGGAGGGGCGACTGACAACATGTACCCAAAACCACCACACAAAAAAAAGTTTTTGTCCTATCAGGCATCGGGAGCTTAACCCAGAATTCGAAAGGGGGTTCCAAAGAGGATGGATCTAGACTGTTCTCAGTGGTAGCAGATGACAGAACAAGGAATAATGGTCTCAAGTTGCAGTGGGGGAGGTTTAGGGTGGATATTAGGAAAAACTTTTTCATTAGGACGGTGGTGAAGCGCTGGAATGGGTTACCTACGGAAGTGGTGGAATCTCCTTCCTTAGAGGTTTTTAAGGTCAGGCTTGACGAAGCCTTGGCTGGGATTATTTAGTCGGGGATTGGTCCTGCTTTGAGCAGGGGGTTGGACTAGATGACCTCCTGAGGTCCCTTCCAACCCTGATATTCTATGATTCTATGAATTCCAATGGGTGGAGGAGACTGCGGGAACTGTGGGATAGCTACCCACAGTGCACCGCTCCGTGAGTCGATGCTAGCCATGGTAGTGAGGACGCACTCTGCCGACTTAATGCGCTTAGTGTGCACATACACAATCGACTGTATAAAATCGATTTCTAAAAATCTACTTCTATACAATTGACCTAATTTCATAGTGTAGACATACCCAAACAGAGCAGCACACAGACACACGCACACATTCTCCATTCCACCAGACTGTCATTAGCCGACAGTCCTAATTCTCTGCTCAGGGCATAGGACTCTGGGTGTAAATAAATGCCTAATACCAATAATGGAAGCAATATCTTGTTCATTTTTTTAAACAGGATTTTTAATCATCTCCTTATTCCCAACCTAGACTTGAAATCATTTGTAACAAATTTGTGAGCTGTGAACAACGGATACTATTACTTCAGAAATCACACATCAAGTTGGGAAGTCAACACTACATGCCTTGTTCATCTCAAAAAACATAGGTCTTTACCATTTGAGGAGGGCTTCTGATTTTTTAGTTTTAACTGATAAACACCAATAAAATGCCCCAACACAAAAAAAGTCCACCAATGAAATCAAAAATTGTTTATCTGATAAACACCAGAAATACTGCAGAAATGGGTACTTGGATCTAAGGGCTTGTCTACATAGGGCAGTTATGTGGACTACAGGGGTGAGATTTCTAAATCCCACTAACATGTTGCATATCCATTGGTCTATTGGTGCACACGAAAGGTTCCCTGCTGCACTTTAATGTAGTGCTCTTTCAAATGGCACTATGTTAAAGTGCACTAGGGACCATTACAAAGAGATTACTCATCACAGTATATACTACCAGGGCCGACGAGGGGGGCGGGGGGGAAGCGAGTACAAATTACCAGGCCCCGGCAGTCCAGAAGGGGACCCGGCTTCCCCTCCCCCCCCCCGTCGGCCCTGTTTAGCCGGTCTGCCCTTGCTGGGGGGGCCGGAAAAAATGTTTTCACCAGGGCCCGAACCCACTCTCAGCGGCCCTGTATACTACTGTAATAATTGATGTATATAATATACATTAATCACTACAGTACATACAAAGAGAAAGCCCTGAAAAACTCTGATTTTTGGACGTCTCCATAAACCTCAAAAATTGCTAAAAATAACCCACCCCACAAACAAAATTAATAAACCCCAAAAAACAGAAGCCCTACCCTGGAGCTAAAGGAGAACTCCAAAAGCTAATCTTAGGAGCAGGCCCCTTCTTCTCCCTGTGGACCTTTAGTGGAGGCAATATCTCACTCACTCTCTCTATACTTGCACTTCATCTGAGCCTCTGAACCACTAAACTTCTTCCATTAAAACATTCATTTTATGTTTTAACTCTTAACACTAAGAGGATAAACATGAGCTGGGGTGGGTGGGTGATGAGATGGTGTATGAGTGTGCTGGGTGAGGGTGCTTGGTGTGATAGGAGAGGAGATGTAAAACTATTCAGGACAAGTAAAATTCCCACAATGATTAGGATCAGCTCTGAAAAAAGAAAGCCCTAGGATGAAATTCTGGCCCGATTTAAGTCAACGACAAACCTCCCATTAACTCCTCCAGGGCAAGGATTTCACTCCAACCTAGTCTAAGAAATCCGAGTAACTGATTAACTTTGCTCAGGTGAATCGAGTGAAACCAGTTCAAGTTGGAAAACATGAAAACGAAGCTTTGACCTCAATGGTTAAGAATACACATTTACTTAAGCTCAGGAAGTACTGGGCTAGTATGAAAATTAGAGTCCAACATCAGACACAGGGGCCAGGCCTAAACCAAAATCTAAACCTACAGCTGAATAGGGCAAATCAGGGGGTTTACACTGAGTCAGATCTTAGCCAAAAGGCTTCCTTCTCATCAATGAGTATTTTTCATCGGACAAATTCCTTAAGTAAGCAAAGGCTTAAACCACATATAGCATTTCCTTCTCTCCTTTGTGGCTCAGAAAGGTAAACACCACAAACTATTTGTTTTACTTAGAATGGAATGCAAGTTGGCTTAGCATAAAATACTTGGTAAAAATTCTCATATTGTTTTGGTTTTGGTTTGGATCCAAATCTGGGTATACATGAAAATTACACTTTGTATTTCACACTGCACTAATCACAAACAGGGCGAGGGTGTCTTATTTAAATACAGAACTGTATCATCCGCTTCCTACTGCTCTGCAGTTTGAGTTGGATATTTTGCATTAGCATTTGAAATCAGCTTTCCTTAGAGTTTGACTATTGGAACTATGCACTTTTTGCATTTTTTTGTTCTATTTCAATTTCCATTAACATTTTGAGGCTACTGTTCACCTGTAAATTTCAAGTTCAAACTGTGTTCACTGTGAAAATCACAGCTAGTCACATCGGCCAACAGTCCCAACTTCCATCTCCTGATGACTTTGGGCATCCCATGCAAATACCAACCCATCACTACCTAATGTGTGAAAAGAACGAGGAGTACTTGTGGCACCTTAGAGACTAACAAATTTATTTGGCCATAAGCTTTCATGGGCTAAAACCCACTTCATCGGATGCATGCAGTGGAAGATACAGTAGGAAAATATATATATACACAGAGAACATAAAAAAATGGGTGTTGCCACACCAACTCTAACGAGACTAATCAATTAAGGTGGGCTACAAATGTTTTTTTTTCTCCTGCTGATAGTAGCCCACCTTAATTGATCATTACTGTGGCTCACTGTTAAAGAGTTCTTTCATAGCCTCCCTGAGCCATATAGCTCCATGTTGAGCTCTTCCATTAGCCCTTGCATCTGGCTGTTCAAACTTAGTAGACAGCCACTCCACCTTTGCCTTCCAGCCTGGCAGCAACTTTTCCTCCTTAGCCCACGAAAGCTTACGCCCAAATAAATGTGTTAGTCTCTAAGGTGCCACAAGTACTCCCTGTTCTTTTTGCTGATACAGACTAACACGGCTGCCACTCTGAAACCTGCTACTTAATGTGTGGTAGTGCCTTACGTGGATGAGTGATGCTGCCCTCCACTGGATGGCCCAAAGAGATGATCAGGAATCTCTTATTACTACGGAATTACAGCTCTGAGTTTGCAAGGAAACTACAACATGGGAAAACTGCTCTCCTTCATATCTAACCCTGTTTCCAGGGCCTGACAAGCAGCTGTGGCAAAAAAAAAAAAAAAAAAAAAAATATTCAAACCTGTTTCGAACTGAACTTGGAAGGGTTTGTATAGATCCAATTATAGTTTGTGCAGGAAGGAACGCCTATAATTAAGGTTGCTCAATACTTCCCATAAGTTCCTCATGTCAGTTGCTTATAGCTTTGACAAACTTTAACTGTTTTGGTTTAAATTCCCTATGCCAGTTATCTGCCTCAGGCTGAATTTTTTTTGGGGGGGAGGGAAGGGGAATTTCAGTAAAAACAGTTCAGTCATTTCTCAGAATGAGGTTAAGGGGAAATATGTTGTTTTGTCCAGTTACAAAAGTTATTAAAATAATTTCACTGAAATGTTCTAGCGACTCCGTGCTTTGGAGCAGGAACTTGAAACGTTGCAGAGAGGGTCACCCTGGTGTTAGTGATGTGCCTTTTGCTGTCCCTGTGAAATCTGTCCAAATGTGGCCAAGTGATGGGCCTCTGAAAATCTCAGTTTGTGCATGGTCAGTGGAAACTTGTTATGGTTTGGCAGCTAAATTCTCCAAAGATTCCATCTGACCTGGGTTTGCACCATCCCACAGCTGCAGGGTCTGAGGAAGACTTCCCCTGCATTTGCTCTTTCTGGCAACCAGGGCCAGGAACAGAGAGCATGGAGTCTGTCTCTCCTGCTCTCAAGGCTCATTGCACCTAAGCGGTGAGGCAGAGAAGGATAAATAAGGCTGGCTTAGATGCAGGGGAACAGTGACCAGGGGAGAGACTGAGACAATGGGCAGGGTTGCTTGGGATTGGTGTACTGCAATGAGGACCTGAGGGAATGCCATTCTGTGTCTGCTGAGCCAGGAGCGGAATCTTTCTTGGTGCTGTCGAGGTGGCCAATGTGTGGCTTCATGAACCAGGGGAGCAGGGGATAGGCTGGGTCCTCAGGGTCATTATTGGCATTTCAACATTCCCAATAGTAATCTGCCAGTTGGGAAAGCCAGTCCCTGCTTGTAGCTTTCTGTAAAGTCCTGTGTTCTTAAAGATGCAAGCACCATACACCTTCCCTGACCAGCCAACGTTGATGCCAGTGAAGTTTCCTCAGTAGCTCTTTCTGTTGATGTACTCTGTGGCAAGATGCTCTGGTGCCAAAAGAGGGATCTGCCTGGCATCTATTGTTCCACTGCAGTTCATGAACCCCATTGCTGCAAATCCATCCGTCCTGCACATTGCCAAGAGTCAAAGTCCTGCGTAGCAGGAGACAATTAATGGCCCTGCACACTTGCATGACAACAGCCCCCATAGTGAATTTAACAACTCCAAAATGATTTCCCACTGACTGGTAGCAATCCAACGTTGCAAGCTTCCACAGTACGATTGTGACTCGCTTCCCCACTGTCAGTGCAGCTCTTATTCTGATGTCCGTGTGCAGGAGGGCTGAGGCAAGCTCGGCGCACAGATCCAGGAATGTGGCCCTACACATCCAAAAGTTCTGCCGCCACTGCTCATCATCCCAAGCCTGCATTACCATGTGATCCCACCAGTCAGTGCTCATTTCTCAGGCACAGAAGTGGTGCTCCACCATCTGCAGCTGCTCTATAAATGCTACCAATAACCTTGAATTGGTTCTCGCTGTGTCCCATAGCAATCTGTCCTCCACAAAATGGTCATTTTCCCCACTGATTTGGTTCTTCTTGCGGCTCTGCAAATACCAGAGAATCATGCATCCTGTGCTTGCAACGCTCATGGCAATAGTGCAGAGCTGTGCAGGCTCCATGTTCTGTCAGAGATGGTGGACAGTGAGGAGGGACATGCAGGTTCATGGGATTTTTTAAAAAGGTGTGAAAATTATGAGATATAGATGACATTATGGGATGGAGAAAGTTGCATGCTGGGAAGTTGACCCTTGCTCCCAGTCACCCCTGTATGACTCATTTCTGCCCACCTCCCCAAAAGACAGTGCACTGGACAGTGGTGAGTTGCACACTGGGATACCTACCCATGGTGCACCACACTGTGCAGCAACACAAACACTCCTAGTGAGCATGCATGGCACCAACACCAGGAGCCAAATATGCATGCGCAGAAGCGATACATTAATTGCGGTGGCTTTATGCTGACATAACTTGCATTGGCAAAAGTTTGTAGTGTAGACATGCCCTGAGTACCTTGCCCAAACCTGAAGAGCTCTGTGTATCTCAAAAGCTTGTCTCTTTCATGAGCAGAAGTTGGTCCAATAAAAGATATTATCTCATCCACTGTATCTCTCTATATAATGCTGAGTTCTCTGAAAAATCAAGCCATAGGCATCACAGAATTGGCACACAGAGTTAGTGTATATTTTTTTATATTAATGACTGTGCTTCAGTTCCCTAAAGGCAAAAGGGGGATAATACCCGCCCCTGCACCTTGCAGTGGTGTTGTGAAGAGAAAGACATTAACATTTGTGAAGCACTCTGATACAATAGTCATGAACACCATAGGAAAGTCCTTAAGGAAATTCTGTATTCAGAGCTGGGTTTGAATAGTTATCAGTAAATAAGGCATGGGCTACACATTGGATGATGAGGATAAAACAAAATATTGAATAGCTGAGCACTGAATCTGGCAGGGGTCCTGTAAAAAAATGGTATGTGAATCATGTGGCTCATGGACTGTATCACAAGTAAAGGGCAAAAATTACTATTAACAAAGCTCAGGATGCCTGGTGGTATTGTTGTCCCCTGGTAGAATGTCAACTTCAGCAAAACTCAGACTTCTGAAAACCAGGAAATGTACAGAACGGGTTAATTTCACGGGGCTCCAACAAAGCATGTCAATTTCAGATGACTAAGAAAGATTGACCTTTAAAAAGAAAGCTGGCCAAAATCTTTATTATAGTGGAGCATACGTATGTATGCCAGAGCCAAATTAAGGTTGCAAAGGCAACCTTAATTCTGGCATTTCCTACTAACTTAACAGTGGTTGACTTTGCAACCTTGGTGTTCTTTTAATATTTGTTTGTGTATTAATATTACAAAGCCTAGAACTAGACCTTCTGCTACCACAGCAGTGGCGTGAAAGAAAAAAATGTAGTATTATTAAAAAAAGTATTTAAAAATTCATTCTATCAACACATTTTAAACAAATACCTCAAACAGAAACAAGATTTAGTGGGGATACAATTGAGTTCAACTGTTCAATTTGCAGACATAATTCAAACATGTATATACCTGACACTAGCCAGGCAAAACTTTTGGGACTTTCCAGTAACGAGGTGTGCTGCGTTGCAATTAAGGTGCTCTATCCATAATAGTTTTCTATCAAAATAAGTGACTCTTCAGAGATCTGCAAGAATGAGAAAGCCAAAACTGCACCAAATGAAAATTCCTTTTCTTAGAGTGCTCTGAAGCTCCCTGGAAAATCTGTGGCTTGTTTTTTGGCAGAGAGAGACCAGGATAATCAAATAACAATAAGAGAAGAAAAGCAAATTGACCAAGGTCAACCACCAGGCCAGTAGCAGTGCCAGGAATAGAACCCAAGTTTCTGGAGACCCAGTCCAGTGGTCTAGTCACTAGACAACACTGCCTCCCTGTGACGAACTGGGAATGTTCTTAATGTGTTCTTTGAATGCTGAGTGGGGAATGTTGATCTGGGAAGGTTGCAGGGGAGTTTTACTGGGACTGTCTGCATTGGGGATGGGAGATTTTCCTTGAGGGAGGATACTTGAGCATGTAACATGAGAATCCAGGAAGGGGGTTGGAGGCCAGGTGACACCTCTGCCTGGGAAACTGGACAAAGGGTGGGGGAGGAGCCGGGGGGAGGCTGGGTGAGACGGCTGGAGGAAGTTTCAGTTTGGAGCTGGCTGGGAAAATGGAGGGGAGCCCAGATGGGGCTCTGACCTCCCAATGGGGCTCTGGCCTCCCTGCCCCTCAAGAGGGACCTAACTGAGGGGGTCCTGTTGTCTGTACCTGCAAGATCTGTCTTGGACTGTGTTCCTGTCATCTAAATAAACCTTCTGTTTTACTGGCTGGTTGAGAGTCATGGTGAATCGTGGGAAGCCGGGCGTGCAGGGCCTTGTCTCCCCCACACTCCGTGACACTCCCATAGAGAATATATTATCTGCATTTCTCTCATGCATACTCCATTGAAGACCTAGTCCATATCAGTAAAAATTGTGAATGGCACTTTGAAAAATATTGTACATAGACATGGGATTAATAAACTTCCTTTTTTGTTATTAACCCTTAAAAAGTAAGCATTTTCCAGCCCACTTCCTAAGTTTATACAGTGCTTTTCATCAAAGGATCTCAAAGCGCTTTAAAAAAGAAAGGAACTGTAATATTTTGGCACCATGGCATGTTCTTTGTTTGCTAGAGTGGGCATAAACTGTAGGCAGTAGCTCTGTATCTAAGAATGATTCCAGTCAGAGAAACTAAGATCTTGTCTATGCTAGAAAGTTCTTCTGCTATAACTATGCCAGTACAGTTAAAGCAGTACAACCCCTATGATGGATGCAGTGATATTGGTAGAAAGCTTTGGGAGATCTTACTGTGTTAAGTTTATGTATCATTGTGGGCTAGGGATTGCATGTAATTCCATGCAGGTGGGGGATCACAGCTCTCCAGGAACGGTGGGAGGTGATTAGGCAAGGAGAGATACCACATTTGGAGAGGCTTGAATATACTGATTCAAACTGGATTCTCCAGAGACCAATAGACAAGAAAGGACTCTTGGATAAACAGCCTGAGTTTAAACTGATTCAGGGCCTTCTTTCTGATCCAGCAAACATATAAGATCTTCTGTCCAATGGGGGCCCCAATCTCCCCTGGAAAGGGTTGGAAGGACTGTGGCCTACTGAGGCCCCATAAGACTGATTGGTGCCTTTGGAAACCTTTTAGCATGTGTATAGGAATGTGTGTTGTTTTAATATGTTTCCTCTGTAATGCTTTCACCTTAAGAATAAATGTGCTTGCTTATAAAGGGCCGTGTAGTAACTTATAACTGTGGGCAAGTACACGGTTAATAGCCTAGGGAAAGAGAACAAAGTGCAGACATTGGCCTGTTTAGACAGTCTGGTTTGCTGGGAATAACACAGTATAGGCAAGGAACTGTGCACCCTGGAAAAAGCCTAGTCATAAAAGAGAAAGACATGGGTGTCTAGCCAACAACAGTTCTCTGAATCACATTTTTGTTATCTAAAATTACAAAGAGGTCAGAAATGGAGATACACCATTTGCCTTTGCCCTCCTTGTTGTGGGAAACAGCAAAGGAAACCCCATCAACAATAACTAACATTGGCGACAGGTGGGAGAATGAAAGCCAAATCTCCCAGGCCAAGACAGATGGTTATCTTTAATCTCATACCACCTTCCCCTCTGAGAAAATAAACAAACACAAACCTGTGACTTAATGCACTGCCCATTGTCATATCATATATCTATGGCTCTGTTGATACTTGCAAGGTTTTACTTAGTATACGTAGAGAAGGAAGGGGAATGCCATGCTCTGGCTTACTTTAATTTTCAAAGTAAATATAGTGTGTGTGACGCTCTGTACCTTGGGGGAACACCCTGCACCCCCATGTTCATCTTTGTAAAACGATTGTGTGGGATCCAATGGAAAGTTAGTCAGGTTGGGTGTCTTTGGAAGGCTCATAATGCACTGAGCATGGTTGTTATAGTGATGATATAGTAATTGTTACAGTGATGTTATAATAAGGTTATAGGTTATAATTTCATGTATATGGTTATGAGGCTGAAAATGTATCTTCATGGCTTAAAGCAAGCCCATGCAAAAACAATGACCAGTGACCAGTATATTTGCCCTCTACCAGACTCCTGTACCCCGCTGGTCTGGGTCTGTCACAAGGGGTATCGGAAGTAATGAGGCAAGATCATTTTGTCTACCCCCCCCCACAAACTTAAATGCAGCCACAGTCCCCACCTAACAGTACCTGCCTCCCCTCAAGCTGTCAACAAGCAGGATCACCCACCAATAGAACATTGCATTGAAATTCCCATTTCCCCAGCCTCTCTCGCAAACCACACCTACCTGCCACCCAGCAAATGGGGAAATGCAGTGTAAAGGAATCCCTTTAATCAGTCTGGGAGCCTTCTAGTGGGCTTCCTTGCCTTCTATTAGGAAGCGACTAGAAGCCAACAGAGCAGAAATGTATATATGTAACTAGGCCTTGTATGTTTGTATATAGACAGAAACACAGTTATTTGGAACCCAACTGTGTTCATGTGGTGTCCTCGTATTGTCAGTGTTGTGTAGACTCTGGTAGTTATTGAGTTGCCCATACAAAAAGAGTTTGGTAGTCTCAGTCCAGTTCCCAGTGCACAAGGGTTCATATAAGAAAATTAAACCAATTGAGACCCCTGTGGCAGTCTCAGCAGGAGGCCATGAATAGGTTGCTACCTATCTCAAGGATGCAGCTGATTTTAACAGGGCTCTAACACATTCTGTGAATACTGCTTGCAGGACAATGTTCTCTTTCGTCCCCATATGGAGTTCAGGCCAGCAAACTGTCAGCACATCCCAAAGTGATGACATTTCAGATTATGTCAAACTCCAAAAGGCAACAGCCCTAGGACTCCACTAGCCCCTCATCTGAGGGGGTTCTTCCAGGTCTGAAGAACATCAGCAAGGAAGCAATGACTGTGACACACCTGTTCTGGGGAGAGAAACATTCAGACAGCAGAACTGTCAGCCTGGCACCTTTCTCCTGGAGTACATTCAATTGTTTTTAATTGACTTCTGTCACATCTGCGTATAAGTATTTAAACTGAACATCTTGCAACTCTGATATGGGAACCTGTCTGTGCTTCAGTGATTAAACAAAATCCCTTATGAAAAAGTCCTCTAGGACTGACTGGCAAAAACTAACATGGGGTTACAGGGGTAGGCAACCTATGGCATGTGTGCCGAAGGCAGCATGCGAGCTGATTTTCATTGGCACTCACACTGCCTGGGTCCTGGCCACTGGTCCGAGGGGCTCTGCATTTTAATTTAACTTTAAATGAAGCTTCTTAAACATTTAAAAAACCTTATTTACTTTACATACAACAATAGTTTAGTTATATATTATAGACTTATAGAAAGAGACCTTCTAAAAACGTTAAAATGTATGACTGGCACACAAAACCTTAAATCAGAGTGAATAAATGAAGACTTGGCACCCCACTTCTGAAAGGTTGCCGACCCCTGAGTTACACTGATTTCAATGGGAGTTAAGCATCTAGGTGCTTTTGAAAATCCCACTAGGTGCCTATCTGCAGCTTTAGGTGCCTAAATACCTTTACAAATCTGGTCCTTGGTTACACATATTTGGTCCAGTTTCCCCTCGTGCTATTGACCTTTGGAATTTCTCCTTATGATTCACATCTGAACCTCTATGTTCTAGCACCGATTTGTATGACTTTAAATGGTTGGATGCTTCCAAAGAAAATACCACAAGCGGGAAAACTATTGCAGTGTGTATATGTGTAAAGAGGAGCTTTCATCTCATGTGTCTACTGAGAAGGTGGGGATGAGGGAAGGAATGTTCTTCGTCCTCTTCTCTTGCCCCACCTGCTGCCACATCCACTTTCAAATAGGGGAGAGCAACTGTAAATGTTTTATTACCATTATGAACACCAGGCCTATCAGGGGTTGGAGTAATACCACCTGACTTGGATCCAATTAATATCTGTAACCAAGACATACTTTTTACCTCCCAGTTATACCAATATTTCTGCAATACATTTAGTGCTGTTGAAAGGTGCGGAACTGAAAGTCCAGGAGAATTACGTTCTCTCTAATTATACCCAGACAGGACATACCACAGACAGCAGTTCACCTAAACCTTGCTCTGGGAGGTATCAACACAGGATAAGATAATACTGTCTCCTTGTCCCTTCAAACCACCGAGCTCTCTGCAGAGACGGCAATCGTGGGTTTTAATCAATTTATTATTGTTATGAAGACATCTGCCCAATGGGAACTGGATTTAGATTCACCACTGCAGAACATCAGTCAGCAGATGGTTGTACTCAGTCATTACTCATCCATATTTGATTTGACCTAGTGGCTAATGTCATAGTGGCCAGCCATATTTCACCACCAGCTTGTCCCCCAGGGGAGGCACACCCCAAGTATTTTCACACAGAATTTATGCATACATAAGTGTAACCGCAATTGTGTGTACCTAACTTGCAAATCTGTCCCAAACTGTCTTCAGTCACCTCTCATTACTCAGTTACTTTAAAGGAAAACAACAATGGAACACAAAATAGTTTCTAATCCCTAGAACTCATGTAAAAACACATAAAATTCTGTTATTTTTATTACCATAGCACCAAAGAGCCCCAGCCATGGATCAGGACCCTGTTGTTATAACTGTTTTTCCTATATGAAATAATTCAGCAGGAAACAACAATGCTGATGCTGATACTTTTACCAGGAGCCCTGTGATGGGGCGTCTGCCCCACACTGGTGGAGAAAGGTTAAAAGCAGCTCTGGGGAGGCTGCACAGCAGACAGCCAATCAGAGAGGGGCTGCAATGTGTAGCCAATCATAGAATCATAGAGGATTAGGGTTGGAAGAGACCTCAGGAGGTATCTAGTCCAACCCCCTGCTCAAAGCAGGACCAATGCCAACACCAATCAGGGCACAGCAGGCCCATATATAAAGAGAGCTACAGGGCAGAGGAGACAGTTCCCTCTTGGGAGCCCAGGGAGGAAGGACTGAGTCCCTGAAGGGCTGAGGGAACCACCAGCACCCTGGACAGAGCTGGGCTGAGGAGGGGGGCAAGGGGGAGCTCCAGCCTGACTGGCTGAAAGACTGAAGCCCTGATACTGGGGAAGAGAAGGTGCTAGGGCTACGGGGAAGTGGCCCAGGGAAATGGACGGTGGACAGTGGGGATTGAGGGAGACACAGTGCATGGCTGCCGCCTAGAGAGTCCCTGGGTCGGGACCGAGTAGCGGGCTGGCCTGAGTCCCCCCCCCCCACACACACTTGCCACCCAGGGGAGTGGCCAGTGAAGGGCGGCAGTTTGCCACTGAGACAAGTGGCTAGAACCTTGGGCTGCAGTCGGCCACGCAGGCGAGTGGCTGGCCAGAGGACTGCCGTTCCCCCGGAATCGGGGGGAGAACGGAATGGGGCACGGACGGAGGGCTGTGTCCTGAAGAGGACACCATGATCCTTGAGGCGACACTGGTCCGGAGCAGAAGTGATGTCGGCGAGACACCACAGGAGGATGCCCTGTGAAAGGACTGAGCTAATTCCCAGAATGACCAGCAGGAGGCGCCATGGGGGTGAGTCATGCCCTGCCACAAACCCCCACCAAATGTTCCCCCCTTAGCTTGTGAGAGTGAAGCTGTGCTCCCAGACAGGAGCAGCAGGGACTAAGGGACCTATTCATTTATTTCCCTATTTGAACACAAACACTTTCTCAGGAGGCAGCACCACTAAACAAATCAATGTATATTACATGCAACATACCATTACATTTTGCTCCTCATAAAAATTCTGGAGAGGCTGACATTATAGCACTGGATGAGAGGGTGTCTCAGTCAAAGGGCGGGACATCATCCTAACCCTTGCTTCAGTTTGGCGGTAGATTTTTTTACTCTTGAGAGCTCCCTCCAGTACATCAGTGAGACTGGAAGATGAGTGCCACAGACAGACACACAGAAGAGCAGGAGGATTTTACAGTTCTTATTAGGTAAATAATGTGTTTTATTCTGTTATTTCTTTCCTGGCTCATGTGCCTGATAGAATCCTCTTTATCAGAGCCAAAGATTCCCAATACTTCTGTTAGTCTTAAAGGTGCCACAGGACCCTCTGTTGCTTTTTACAGACGAGCGTAGTCTGCTTTCAAGAGCTTCTGCGAACTCCTGCTCTTCCCGGCGGGCCTGATTCTTCACTAGCTCATGCAGGGACTGAAGCACTGAGATGATGATTCAATAGCATTTTACACTCACTTTGCCCAGGAATAAATAACAACCAAGAGGCAAGTCAGAATCAGGCCCTCTGCCTGCAGCTTTACTCTTCATGTCCCAATAAACATTATTACACCAACCCCCTGTTAAAGCTAGTAAAGTGGCAGCCCCTAGGATGGCACAGCTGCACAGTCAATATCAATAGAGATCTTAATACTTATATTCAGACATTTTTAAATGTTCCTTTTTTTAATTACCATATCGTGATTCAGGAGATTTTTCTATAGTCATTTAAGGCAGCACTTAAAATTATCCTGGTTTTGTTTTTAATCCTCCACGCCTTTGACTATTCATTTCCTGTCCATACATGACATGCATTTCAGCCCAGTTAGGTGATGTCATTCTGAATTTTTGTAACTTGGGGGCTGGGGGTTGGAAGGGGGGGGGAAATAAAACTCCTTCTCTTATTGGAAATGCCCTTAACTAAAAATTATCTTCCTCAGGTGTTAATGATTCTGTTCATGACTCTTTCTTGGCTAGGACTCCTTTCAGTTTAACGCCTTCTGCCAAACTGGCTCTCTCCCAATAGCTACTAAATTAAAATTGTGTTTTGTCTTAACATGTGGTTATACTCAATTGACCTCATGGGCTTCGCTTTCAGTGAATCCATAGCAAACTACTCTATACAGAAAGATTTTTCTGTTGTCAGTCCCTCAAACTTCAGCCTGGAACCTGAAAATCCATCTTGGTTCTTTCCGTTTCTTACATCACCAAGAGTGACATCAACTAGAAACATTCTGCCAACTGAAATGTAACTGACTGTGTTGTTCCTGACACGGAGGCAGAAAGAATCCTGTTTGCTCTCAACAGCTGCATTGGCTCTGCAGTGCCAACAAGAGTGAACATTTGTATCAGGAAAGTAAGCAGAGATGACTGTTTATGTGTAAGCAAGCTAGAGGGACAGGGTGGATGAGTAATATATTTTATTGGACCAACTTCTGTTGGTGAAAGAGACAAGCTTCTGAGCTTACACAGAGCTTTTGTTCAGGTGTGCGAAAGGTATTCAGAGTATCACAGCTAACTGTTTGTCAGCTGTCATTGTTCTGACTACATCATGCTAATTTCTGCTGAGATACTCCGAGCCACGTCCTGCTTGCCTTACTCACATGAGTTATCTCATGCATGTTGATGGAACTAGTCATGTGTGCAAGCGGGGCAGGCTTTGGCCCTCGTCCATAACTTCAGTCCAAATGGTGGTTCTGACAATGATTTCCTTTGTAGCGCTAGACAAATCGATTCGCTACTCTGTGCTTCAGCTGCCCAATTGTAAGATTAGGATAATACTGACCTAACTTGCAGTAGGGTCCTCAGGCGTAATGAGTGTTTGAAAAGCACTTTGAAGATGAAAAATTACATAGATATTATTACATAACAATCTCCTCTCTCTCCACATGCTGCCAATATTATATTAACTCCTTTATTGACACAGCTTTATTCCTGCCCAAAACAGAAGTATTGTGTCTGGTCTTCTCTCTTTCAATATGGCTGAAGTTCTGTTCTGACCCATTTCACCTAATTACAGTTCCATATCATTTCATCTGTTAATCAACAGTATTTAAATTATCCGCTTCTAGCCCATTTCTTACAGAGAAGCCAGGGTCCAGTCCCCGCTGTATAATCTCACTACTTTCTTTCCACAGAGACTGGAGGGTCAGTCATCCAAGGTGCTGAGCCCTCTGACCTCAGTCCAACTAAGCACATAAAGCCCATACGCATATGCTTAACTTTAAGCATGAGAGTAGTCCCAAAGGGGGGCCAGAGTACTCAGCAGTTTGCAGGACTGAGCCCTGAGTGGTTATTTCCTGCTATGTCTTAGCCAATGGAAGGCAGGATGTGTTGAGATTGGGACTCAGGAGATGTGCGTTCCAGTCCCAGTTCTGCTGTAGTGTCACTGTTGGACTGTATCTCTCTGTGCCTCAGTTTTGAGATCTGCAACATGAGGATATTTCCCTACCTAACAGCTGTGTTCTGAACATGAATTCATTAATGTCTGAGCGACACCTGGGTGAGGGCCACAAAGCTTTCCATAACTAAATAAAAAGGAAGATGCATACTTAGAGTAACCAAAAAGAAATGCATCCGAAGAAGTGGGCTGTAGCCCACAAAAGCTTATGCTCTAATAAATTTGTTAGGCTCTAAGGTGCCACAAGTACTCCTGTTCTTTTTCCAAAAAGAAATGGACTACTTCTAAATGTCCCAGCTAAATTCCTAAACTCCTTTTACTTTTTACATGCACATTGACCCCTGTGGTCCATCAATGTGCAATGATGGTGGAAGTCAAGGAGATTGTTATCCAATATTCCTTGGCAAAGCCGCAACACAAAGCCATGAGAGTGGGGTTGAGGCACTCCTTCAGAGGACTCAAATCTGCAGTAGGATTTTTAGTGTGAATTTGAAATGTCCAGTAATTGCAGGATCAAGTTCAGACTCTGCAAAGACGTGTTTCTATTTTTCTCTGTCAAAGAGAGATCTGAAGTTAGCTAAATTATTCTGTTAAATGGCTAAAACTGAGCCTTTTATATGGCTTTCAGGAGAAACATAAGCGACAAATTATATGCAAACCACACAGGAAATAGTTTAATATCCAACATACAGTGTTTCTTCCGATCAAAAATAACAATTTTAGCCTGTTTGTGCTCCCAGAAGCCATGAAGTCTGCAGGGTTCTACAATGTTAACTTATCAAGGTGTGAGGGACAGAACCCATTGCATTCTCTGTATTTGCTGTAGGTATACCATTAACACACTCTCCTCTGGGAAAGGTGCTTTAATGGGCTCTCAACTTCATTATATGTTAGTTTAGATATTCCTTCTTATAGTGTGTGTGTGAGAGAGAGATAAAATCACATTTACTGGGTTATTTCAAACTGCCTTAAAGTGTAGTTATAGTATGAAAAGTAACTTAGTAAAAATGTCATTGTGAGGAGGTTCTATATAGATTGTTTCTCAAAGACTTTAGATAAGACAGTTACTTTTTCTGTAACTGGTGTTCTTTGAGATGTGTTGCTCAAGTCCATTCCACAATAGGACCGATGATCATGTGGCAGCCCTACAAATGTCCTGAATAGGGACGTGAGCCAGAAAGGCAGCCGATGAGACTTGCACCTTAGTAGAGTGGTGCCCTCACAATCAGCGGTGGGGAAACTCCCGCCAAGTCGTAACAAGTACGGTGTGACGGACTCAGACCAGAAGGGTATACGAGAGTAGTGGAAGGCAGGTATATCAGCCTCAGAATGAGCAGGGCCCTGTTCCCTGGATAGCCAAACAAAGGCTACTCCAGACCAGTCAAGACACCTGACGCCAATTAACCAGTTAAGGCCGCTAGGCTAATGGAGACAGCTGGAACCAATTAAGGTCCCACTCTTACTGCTTAGAAGCTCTCCTTTCCAGTTCTCTCGCGTGAGCCCAGGTGGAAGGAGCTGGAGGAGAGGAAGCATTGCTGAATCCCAAGGTAAGGGTGAAGCTAGGAAAAGGGGACCACGGGGAAGTGGCCCAGGGAATCAAAGCAGCGTCAGTGGTGAAGGGAAAGTCGCCAACAGCTGCTATCATTAGGGTCCCTGGACTGGAACCCAGAGTAGAGGGCGGGCCCAGGTTTCCCCCCCCCCCCGCCATACTCTACAGAGATCCCCTTGAGAGGGGAAGCAGGATTCGGTTCAGGCACGAGACCGAACTGCTCCCACTGATCTCTATGGAGCAACAGAGACTGTGGGGTATTCCCCCTTCCCAACTCCCATACTGGCCGGTGATGAAAGTAACTCAATAGGCTGTGTCTTGCCGCTACTCTGCGAAAGAGAGGTCACATTGGGGTCTTAGCGAGTTTCTGAGGCCACTGAATCCGCCCAGAAGTGCGGGACCCACCAACACAGGCTTGGAAATTTGTCACAACGGATACATGAAGTGATCCATTTGGAGAGCCACTGAGTGGAGATTGGCCGATCTTTCATGCGCTTGGCTGTGGTGATGAACAGTTGCGAAGACTTCGGGAACGGTTTTGTATGTTCTAGGTAAAAAGCCAGAGCCCGTCTCATATCTAGCATGTGGAGGTGGCGCTCCTCACTGGACACGTGGGGCTTGGGACAGAGCACCAGCAGGAAAATGTCCTGGCCCATATGAAAGGCAGAGACCACCTTAGGGAGGAACGAAGGATGTGGGTGGAGCTGGACCTTATCCTTTTGGAAAACCGTGTACGGGGGTTCGGAGGTCAGGGCCCGGAGCTCTGAGACCCTCCTAGCAGACGTGATCGCCACAAGGAAGGCTACTTTCCATGAGAGGTGGGAGCAGGAGTATGTAGCAAGTGGTTCAAATGGAGGCCCTGTTAGCCTGGTCAATACCAAGTTCAGGTCCCACTGAGGGACTGGGGGTCTAACATAAAGAAAAAGGCGATTCAAGCCCTTAAGGAATTGACAGGTCATGGCATGAGAGAATATCGTGTGGCCCTGTACTGGCAGGAGGAAGGCCGATATGGCTGCCAAGTGCACCTTGACTGACATGGGCGCTAGGACCCTGAGATGAAGAAGGTGATCCAATATGAGCTGGATTGGGGCAGCCACTGGCGAGACGACCCAATCAGCGGCCCACCAGGAAAACAGACCATTTCGCCACGTAGGCCTGACGTGTGGAGGGCCTCCTGCTCTCCAGGAGCATGCGCTGGACTCCCTCCGAGCAAGTCCTCTCCTCCTGGCCTAATCACTGAGCAACCACACCGTGAGGTGGCGGGCTGTTAGGCTGAGGTGGAGGAGGCGAACTTGGTCCTGGGAGAGAAGGTCCAGGCGGGTTGGCAACAGCCACGGCGGGGCAACTGCCAAGCTCATGAGAGTCCCGCACCAGTGCTGTCTGAGCCATGCCGGGGCGATCAGAAGGACGCGAGCCCTGTCTGTCTTGATCTTTTCTAAGACCTTGCCAATCAGCGGAATCAGGGGGGAGGCATACAAAAGCTGACCCAACCAGGACAGAAGGAAGATGTCAGAGATCGCACCCATGCCCAGCCTCCCCTACCCTCCCCCCGGAGCAGATACGGGGACACCAGTGGTTCTGCCTGGTCACGAAAAGGTCCACTTGGGGAGTGCCCCACATTCGGAAAATCTTGTGCACCACCTCCAGGTGTAGCGGAGGTGCATTTGTGCAGAGAGGAGAGGTTCTGGTTCAGCCGATCCACCCGAGAGTTTTGGACGCCCGGTAAGTGGTAGGCTTCCAGGGTGATATTGTGGGCTATACAGAAATCCCACAGCCTGAGGGCTTCCTGGCAAAGGGCTGAGGAGCGGGCCCCGCCTTGCCTGTTGATGTAGAACATCAAGGCCACGTTATCCGTGAGAACCCTGACCACCCTGCCTGCTAGGCACGAGCAAAAGGCCACGCAGGCTAGACAGACCGCCCTGAGCTCCTTGACATTTATGTGCAGGGCTAGTTCCTGCGCGGACCATAGACCTTGGGTCTGGAAATTTCCTAGATGGGCTCCCCACCCCAAGTCCGACACGTCGGACACCAACTATACAGTCGGGGGCCAGCCCCTGAATGGGACCCCTTGGAGCATGTTCCCCGGGGTGGACCACAAGCAGAGGGAGGCTAGCACAGGTTCGGGCACAGTGAGAACTTTGTCCATCTTGTCTCTGGACTGGGAGAATGCCGAGGCCAACCGGAGCTGAAGGGGCCGCATCCTGAGTCTGGCGTGACGAACCACATATGCGCTCGCCGACATATGACCGAGGTGCTGGAGGCACGCTCTGGCAGTCGTCATGGGAAACCTTGTGACCACCCCGACGAACTCCCTCAGGGTTTCGAATCTGTCCAGTGGGAGGGAAGCTCTGGCCGATGTTGCGTCCAGAATCGCACCAATGAACTCTATGCACTGCACCGGTACCAATGTGGATTTGGCGCTGTTCACCAGCAGCCCCAGTGTGGTGTACATGGTCAGGATGAGTGCTATGAGATCCTGTACCTGTGATCTGGAGCTGCCTCTGACCAGCCAGTCGTTGAGGTAGGGAAAAATCTGGACCCGCCCGACGCTTGAGGTAGGTCGTCACCACAGAGGTACACTTCTGTGAAGACTCTGGGTGCTGTCGATAGGCCAAACGGGAGGACAGTGAACTGGTTGTGTTCCTGCCCTCCCGTGAAGTGGAGGAAATGCCTGTGGCCCTCGAATATGTAAATATGGAAGTACACGTCCTGTAGATCAAGGGCGGCGTACCAGTCTCCGGGATCCAGGGCGGGAACGATGGAGGCCAGAGAGACCATGTGAAACTTGAGCTTTACCATGTACTGATTCAGGCCTTGCAGATCCAGCATGGGCCTGAGCCCCCCCTTTCACCTTCGGGATAAGGAAATAGCGGGAAATAGCCCCTTGTATCTGAACTCTGCCAGCACTACCTCCAACACTCCTAAGTGAAGGAGCAGCCTCACCTTTTGCTCGAGTAATCTCTCGTGAGAGGGGTCCCCAAAAAGGGACAGGGAGGGAGGATGGGGGGGGTGGGGTAGAAAGAAACTGAAGGGTATAGCCCCAGGAGATGGTATTGAGGACTCAGCAGTCTGAGGTCAGCAGCAACCACTCCGGGAGGAAAGTACATAGGTGGTTAGAGAAGGGAAGATTGGGTGGATCCCTGGTGCAAACTGGTAAGTCGTCCCCGGGCATCCCATCAAAACTGGTGCTTACCCGCCTGCTTGCCCTGGGAGGGCCCAGTCTGGGGCGCAGGCCAAGATTGCTCTTGTGGCGCTTTTTATAGTCCCTTGATTTTTTTTATAAGGGGGCTCGTATCTGGAGTGGGTGGCCTGACTGGGGACCTTCTGCAGTTTGAATTTGGTCCTGGCCGGGACTGGGACATAGAAACCGACAGTCTTTAATGTCGTGTGGGAGTCCTTAAAACCATGTAACTTCACGTCTGTTTGTTCCGTGAACAGGGCCTTGCTGTCGAATGGGAGATCCTGCAAGGAGTTCTGCACCTCGGTGGACAACCCTGAGAACAGGAGCCATGTTGCTCTCCTCATGGACACCACGGATGCCATAGATCTTGCAGCCGTATCCGCAGTGTGCAAGGCTTCCTGAAGGCCCTCCTCTACCAGAGCCTGAAACTCCTTCTTATCATGCTCCTGGAGGGAGTCCGCAAACTTGGGCATTGAGCCCCACAAGTTAAAGTCATATCTGCCCAATGGGGCTTAGTGGTTTGCCACCCTCAGTTGGAAGCTTGAGGATGAATAAATCTTTCTACTGAATAAATCTAGTTTCCTCAAGTCCTTATTCTTAGGGGTAGGAGCAGATTGGCCCTGACGTTCCTTATGGCTGACCGCCTCGACCACTAGAGAGTGGGGGCAGGGTGGGTATACAGATACTCTGTGACCCTTGGCAGGAACGAAATACTTTTCATTGAATATCAGGGTTGGAAGGGACCTGAGGAGGTCATCTAGTCCAACCCCCTGCTCAAAGCAGGGCCAATCCCCAACTAAATCCCTAAATGGCCCCCTCAAGGATTGATCTCACAATCCTGGGTTTAGCAGGCCAATGCTCAAACCACTGAGCTATCCCTCTCCTTTTGTTCTGTCCTTTTAGAGATGGGGGACAAGGAAGCCGGGGTTTGCCACAGGGCATTTGAGATTTTTGCCACTCCTTCATGGAGTGGGAGAGCCACCCTGGCCGGTGCTGCAGACAAGAGGACATCGAAGAGGGAGCCCGAGGGCTCCTCCACCTCCTCAGCTTGTAGGTTGAGGCTTGATGCCACCCTTTTCAAAAGTTTCTGATGGACTTTTGGGTCCTTCTGCAGAACAGGAGGAGGGGGAACCGTGATTGCCTCATCGGGGGAGGATGGGGGTGTAGTGCTCTGTGTCCCCACCGGTGTCGCAGGACCCACCACTTGGTCCCCTTCTGAGTGCAGGACTGGGGAGGAGTGCTCCACTGATCCCTTTCTGGGGGACTGCAAGAGGGAGGCCGACGGTCTTTCCGAGGCTCCAGCCACCGGGTGAGCCACCACCGGGGGCTGTGTCTGGGCCCATTGGTACCATGGCACTGGCCAGGGAGCCCAGTGCCACTGCACCTGCTGTGGCACGGTCGGAGCGGACTGCCCCACCTGACTCGCCTAACTCACTGACTGTCGACTCCGAAGGGAGGTTGGGCTGGCATATGATCTACTGCTATCCTGGGATGGGGACAAGTGGGGCGTCCCAAGCGGTGCCGAGCTCAAGACCGTGATCCCGGCGTGAAGGAGCAGGAGTACTGTCTGTAGCGGCTGCTCCGCGAACAACTCTGACGGGCAGATCTGCGATGGCCGGGTGCGCCTGGGACTGCAGGAGCAGTGCCGCGGCAGGGATCTGGAGCAGGACGAAGAGCGGGAGCGCCGTCAACGTCCGTACCACGAGGGACTATGATAGCTTCTCGGAGTCAGCAATCTCCGGTGCCATCTGTCCCGGTCCCAGAAGGGCACGCTCTGATCGCGAGGGGTGGGGGTCAACGGGTCCAGTGCGGGCTGTGCACAGGACGGTCAATGTGCGGAGAATGGCATTGGGAACCTTCCTTCGACTGTGAGTGGTACCGTCCAGATGACGACTCTGGAGGTCTGAGCGCCGGCTTGCCTCTGGACCGGGGAGCTGCTACCGTCGGTGCAACTGGTACCGGTAGAGACGTAATGTCTCGAGCCACCTGCAGGGCCTCCGGCGTGGAGGGCACCTGAATGTGGCCACTGGTGTCCAGGGAGGTCAGCTCAGAGTGGGCTGGGCTACTCCGCTCAACTTGAGACAGAGGCCGTGAGGTCAATGGGGATCGAGAGCTGCCCAACGGCGGTCTGGTCTCTCCCCTAGCCTTGGCCTGGTGCCTTCATGGAGAAGATGACTTCTTCGCCTTTTTAGAGTGCCCCGTGGACGGGGAGCGGTGCTGACTGGTGAAGACACCGTTGGATCACTGCGCACCAATGCCGCAGTGCTCGGTGCCGACTCGGAGCAGTGCAGCGGTGTTGGGGTCAGGGCCGACTCCATCAAAATGGCTCGGAGCCGTATGTCCTGCTCCTTCTTGGTCCGAGGCTTAAAGGATCTGCAAATTTTGCAGCGATCGCTGAGGTGGGTTTCCCCCAGACAGCATAAACAGTCAGCGTGTGGATCACTCATGGGCATAGGCCTTTTACAAGTGTCGCACGACTTAAAGCCCGGGGCGTGGGGCATGCCCCGACCCGGATGCACTTAACTATTCTAACTTCTTTTCTTTTTCTTTTTAACTACAGGTACTAACTAACTATGAACTAGATGAAGTCCAAAGAGGGAAAGCTACAGCAGAGCTGGAGCAGAGCAGTTCCGAAGCACCTTCACTGGCAGCAAGAAGGAACTGATGGTGGGGGGAGCGCGCAGCGCCCCTTATACCACACCATAGTGGCACCACTCCAGGTGCTCCTCTCCGGGTACTGCTAAGGGAAAAACTTCCTGCACTGGTGCACGTGGCGAGCATGCACCCCTCCTGTGGAATGCACCTGAGCAATCACTGAAAGAATAACAAATCTTCTCGGATACCAAAAAAAAAAACGATATTACCTGGTTTCCCTGGAGTCTGAGAGTCACACTGGTATTTTTTGTCTTATCACTGACAAAGATTCTTCATATGAAATTTAGTTAACAATTTTGTTGATGCACAAGCCAGAACTGAATCTAGCTCACTCTCTCTTAATTGTGTTGGCTCTGCAGTAAAGTAAGCAGGTATGACTCTGAACACAGATCTGTTGGAGTAAGAAAGTGCCTTTTATATATAGTTGGTTGTTGGGTTTTTTGTTTTTTTTTTAAACACAATAGAGCTGTACTTTAAAAAAGTTGCGGTGGGAGGACTGAATGACTAACGGGATTGGGAATGGGCTGCTTATCTAGTTTAATCCTTCATAGCCTTTTATCTTGTGCCAGCAGTCCAAATTTCACTCACGTTGGTAGTGAGCAGAAGGAATTTCCACAAAATGCTGCTTCGATAGCCTACATGATGTATTTGGTCATTCTCAGTACAGTTCCTAGTGAGAGATGACCACATCACAAAAAGCACTATCATAATTGCCACTCACTGACCTCCACAGTTGACAGTCATAGGAAAAATATTAAGCACTGAATGTTCCTGGACGAGGAATTCTTTTAGCACCTGATATAGGTTTCTCCAGGTCAGAGATGGGACGCATTGATGGAAGGAAAAGGGATGGGATAAATACAGGACCTATCTCCTGGGTTGTTCATCTGGTATCTTTCACCAGCACTTACTATAACAAAATTCCACCAGAGTTTTATGAATGTTGCAACAACTGTCATTTGAGCACTATTTTCATGCTAACTACTAAAGTCTGAATAATGCTCTGTCAGCTAGTCACCACTTAAAATGCATAACAGTATCATACGCAAAGAGCATATAAACATGGGTCTCTATCTAAAAGCGGAAACACAAATCATGGTGCTTTGTAATGGCTCCAAACAGCAGAACTGTTTTAAATAGCAGAGGAAGAGAACCCTAGACAGCGCTCAGCTGTACAGTTAGTTCTCTAGCCATTTACCCCTGGAGATTTGAGTTTAATTTTCACTTATAGCCCAAGTAGGATATAATTTGGTTTCCTTCTAGTTCCCAGTGGACCCAAAACATACAGTTCAGTACAACTAGCAATCTCTGCACAGGAGACACAAGGCCTGGAATAGCAAGGAATGTTACAGGTCAAGACTGATTAGAGAGAGCTACCAGAGTGCCTGACTGCATTATGTCTGGCTCTAGCTAGAGCTATTCATACTTGACTTACATGAGCATCACATTCGCTCAAAAGTTTCAGGGTGGAGAGGGAAGAAATGAATGGAATCCTTAGGAATGTCACATAAAACCGCAGCTGGGGATGATTTAACATTCACCTATAGTAACTAAATGAGTTTTGAAGACTCATAGACTTTAAGGTCAGAAGGGACCATTATGATCATCTAGTCTGACCTCCTGCACAACGCAGGCCATAAAATCTCACCCACCCACTCTTGTAACAACCCCCTAACCTATGCCTGAGTTATTGAAGTCCTCAAATCGTGGTTTAAAGACCTCAAGGTGCAGAGAATCCTCCAGCAAGTGACCCGTGTCCCACGCTGCAGAGGAAGGCAAAAAATCTCCAGGGCCTCTGCCAATCTGCCCTGGAGAAAAATTGCTTCCCGACCCCAAATATAGCAAATAGTTAAACCCTGAGCATGTGGGCAAGACTCACCAGCCAGCATCCAGGAAAGAATTCTCTGTAGTAACTCAGATCCCACCCCATCTAACATCCCATCACAGGCCATTGGGCATATTTACCTGCTAATAATCAAAGATCAATTAATTGCCAAAATGAGGCTATCCCATCATACCATCCCCTCCATAAACTTATCAAGCTTAGTCTTGAAGACAGATATGTCCTTTGCCCCCACTGCTCCCCTTGGAAGGCTGTTCCAGAACTTCACTCCTCTAATGGTTAGAAACCTTCGTCTAATTTCAAGTCTAAACTTCCTGATGTCCAGTTTATATCCATTTGTTCTTGTGTCCACATTGGTACTAAGCTTAAATAATTCCCCTCCCTCCCTGATACTGTCCAAAACAAGTCTTTGGGGATTTGGCAGAATTACTGGGCTCACAGGATGGATCTACATTGTGATTAAAATAACCTATGGCACTGAGTCACAGAGCCTGGGCCAGGCTCACGGAGCTCGGGCTGCAGGGCTATAAAATTGCAGTCTAGATGCTCAGGCTCAGAATGGTGCAGGGTCTCTGAGACCCCCCTGAGGGGGAAGGGTCTCAGAGCCTGGCTTCAACCCAAGCCTGAATGTCTACACTGTCTGCTGCCAAAGTCCCACAAGCCCAAATCAGCTGACCTGAGCCAGCCATGACTGTGCCATGGGTCTTTTACCACAGTGTAAAAACCTATTTAACACTATGCTCCACAGATGTGATTGAACAACTCTGCAGCCGCTCTCTGCAGTGTATTTAAACATTCATCGAATACTGTGTTTCGGCCATGCCTACTAATTGATTTTCATATCTTCAGAACTTTTGTTTTTGCCAACCATATTTCTTCATGTTCGTGAAAGGCACAAGTCATCCGACCCAACTAAATCTGTATTAAATTTAAAGAGAACATAAAGACATAAAATAAAAGCAGCACAGACTGGACCTCCATTTTGGAAGGTCAAAGCACTGTGGCTAAGAAGAAAGACAGCACCTCAGCAGAGTGGAACCAGCTGCAGCTGCTATCAGCAAGACAAAAAAACAACTAGGGACGCCTGCCGGCATGCCTGAGAGGAAGGAACGGGGCATGAAAATGCTGCATCTGGATTGGTTATCACCTTCCAGCCTGAAACATGATGAGAACTCAATCTTTCTTTCATGCAGTTGGCAGCCACAAACACAGAAATAGCTGATTATGTTCCAACAAGCAGGGCCAGCTCCAGGCACCAGCTTAACAAGCAGGTGCTTGGGGCGGCCAAGGGAGAGGGGCGGCACCTGCGGCAATTCGGGGGCGGCAGGTCCCTCAGTCCCTCTAGGAGCGAAGGACCTGCCGCCGCCGATCGTGCCTTTTTTTTTTTTTTTTTGCTTGGGGCGGCAGAAATGCTGGAGCCGGCCCTGCCAACAAGGGTCCGTATATTGGGCACAACCTCTGCTCCGCTCTGCTCCTTCTTTATTCTTTCTCTGGTTACATATTGGTGCATCCAGTGATTGGGACATTTTGCCTGAGGCATCCAGCCGTCGGTCTCCATATGTGAAAAGATTGCCATTTAAGAAGCCAAGCATCCATTTGACATGGCAGATGACTGCCAGTCTAGATATGGTTTCTGACTGCATATCGTTTTTCTCTCTCTTGTGATCTAGGGTCCTTTCGAAACAATGATCAGTGGGTCTACATTCTGCAAGATACTCCCTGAACCATCTCCTGCCTTTGTGTTAAAGAAGTGAACCTTCTTAGTTACAAGAACTACAAGTGTATCCATTGGTTCTCCTGGTGGATGCAGACTGGACAGTGTATTCGATGGCATGATCTCTTAGCCATTGTGACTGCTGTTAGGTGGCAACTGGGGCTGCATTTAAGTTTTGAGGAGAGATCTTTTGCAAAGCCACTGCCCGTTAGATTCTCACTTGATGATGGTGTGAAGTTACACCCCATATTCTTCATAGAAATATGGTTATGATATGAATATGGCATAACTAAGATACTTTATGCAAGATGGCTCAAGTAAGATATTGGAAAGGTTATAATTTATTGAATGTGATTATCCAATTTTGTATGCATATATCATTTCTGTATCTGAAGTTAGGAATATTGACTATGTAACAATTACAACTGTGTGTACACTTGGGAAATGCCCACCAGACAGTAAGCAATCAGACTTAATGGGCCCTTAGAAAAAGTCAATGAGTCTTTGAAGATGTGGATCTCCCATCTGCTTGGAGTTCCTTCCTGTGGACACTGCAAATAAGCCTGGTTTCATAGTTGCTTTGACACTTAAAGGTCAGGTGATAAGATCACCTGATACAGAATGCCACCTTGGACACTGCTGGTACTTTTCCACTGGAAACAGAGGCTTCCCGCCTTATGTAAATTCTATTTCAGGCTGGGGAGTAAGGCAAACAGGACTCTCCTCCATTGCCTACCTAAGAAGAAAGACTGCTGAAAGTACCTGAAGGGACAAAGGAACTAACCTGAAGGGAAAGGCAGGGGTAAGTCCAGACTGAGGCAGGGGTCCAGTCTGTAAGAAGAAATAACTGGAACTCAGAGCTACAGAAACTCTGCAACTTGCCTAAACTAACATTTAGGGTGAGAAATTACTTCTTGAAACCAGTCTCTTTAAGGTCTTAAGCTTAGTAGGGGTGTTTTGTGATATTTGCTCAGTAATCTGCTCGTTCTGTTTGCTATCACTTAAAATCTGCCTTTTATAGTTAATAAATTTGTTTTATTATTAAACCCAGATTGTGCAATTTCTAATGGTGGGGGCAAGAAGTTGTGCATCTCTCTCTTACATTGAGGGAGAAGGTGAATTTTTATGCGCTTGCACTGTGCAGATCTTTCTATAAAGTGCAAGACAGTTTTATTTGGGGTTTATTCCCCAAAGAGGGTGTGCATGTGAGTGCTGGGTGAATCCTCACACAGAGCGGACTTCAGTCTGTCTGCAGATGGGTGTGGCTCTACCTGTGTGTGTGCAGCAAGAGGCTGGAGAGCCTAATTCAGCAAAACGGGGAGAGAGAATCCAGGCTGATGGAGCAGGAGGGGCTCAGTGAAACCCCAGTACATCAAGTGGCATCCCAGAAGGGGGCCTCTAACCCATCACAGATGGATCCTGCCTGCTGTCCACATCCCCAAAAATATTCAAATACTCCCCCTTGCCAACAAAAGAGAAAGAACAAGTGACACATCCTACACCCCTTGTAGAATTGCCCCGCCCTCTGCATATTGCCTAGGAGAGAACCAGTTGATGAAAATAAGGATGACCATGGCAGAAAAATCCTAGAAGCATAAGAATCTGCACAACTCAGGATTTCTGTCAAGGTGGTTGTGGATGGAAATTGGAATTCAATTTAAAATGTACAGAAACAATATTTTAAAATTGCTTTTCATTAGTGAAATAAAATTACCTTAAATGTGCTGGCTACATAAAAGGGAAAAAAAGTTTATCGAAGTACATTTTGTGTTTAAAACGAACTGATTTAGTGAAAAAAGGAAGTATTAACTTCAGTTACTGAATAGATGTTTTGTTATGCTTATAAGAACCAAACGGGATCTTTTTCAGGGGAAAAGGCAATATGCCGTGTTTATTGAAGATACAAAAATTAGCATATGCATTTAATTACATTACACACACACACACACACACTGTCCCACCAGTCGATGTTATAGTTACCAGTTTAGAATCCGGATCAATCTAGTGGCCAGCTAGGTTGATCGCAGGTAGGGAAGAGCTGGGTTTCTTCGGTCGCGACACGATGTTTTGGGGAAGTCTTGGCAGGACGAACCCAAAGTTTTATGGCAAGGCATTTTGTTTATATAGCGATTTTTTTTATTGCAACCAATGAGTTTTGCACCATTATGCTGTAATTAATTGTTGTTTGATGAGTGCTTGTTTTTTTAATGCTTTTTTATTTTTTATTTTGTTTTTTTATTACATTTTTAGGGAGTTATTTTATGCTGGTTTGATTACAGCTATTTTGTTTTTATTGATAGGTGTTTGTTTTATTTTTAGAGTTATTAATTTGCTTTTTTTTTTACATTTTAATAGGGACGTGTTACAGCCTTTTCATAGAATCATAGAATCTCAGGGTTGGAAGGGACCTCAGGAGGTCATCTAGACCAAACCCCCGGCTCAGAGCAGGACCAGTTCCCAACTAAATCATCCCAGCCAGGGCTTTGTCAAGCCGGGCCTTAAAAACCTCTAAGGAAGGAGATTCCACCACCTCCCTAGGTCAGTTGTCTCCAAACTTTTTTGATCGCGCACCCCATCAGTAAAAAAATTTTGAGTACACCCCCCCCTGCCGTGCCGGCTCTACCATTTTTGCCGAAGAGCAAAAAAAAAAAAAAAAAAAAAAGCCGCTCAGACTCCCGCCTGACAAAGCAAAAAAAAAAGGTGCTGCTCCTGCCGCACACCCCCAAGGATCCCCCTGCGCACCCCACTTTGGAGACCACTGCCCTAGGTAACCCATTCCAGTGCTTCACCACCCTCCTAGTGAAAAAGATTTTCCTAATATCCAACCTAGACCTCCCCCACTGCAACTTGAGACCATTACTCCTTGTTCTGTCATCTGCCACCACTGAGAACAGTCTAGATCCATCCTCTTTGGAACCCCCTTTCAGGTAGTTGAAAGCTGCTATCAAATCCCCCCTCACTCTTCTCTTCTGGAGACTAAACAATCCCAGTTCCCTCAGCCTCTCCTCATAAGTCATGTGCTCCAGCCCCCTAATCATTTTTGTTGCCCTCCGCTGGACTCTTTCCAATTTTTCCACATCCTTCTTGTAGTGTGGGGCCCAAAACTGGACACAGTACTGCAGATGAGGCCTCACCGATGTCGAATAGAAGGGAATGATCACGTCCCTCGATCTGCAGGCAATACCCCTATTTATACAGCCCAAAATACCATTAGCCTTCTTGGCAATAAGGGCACACTGTTGACTCATATCCAGCTTCTCGTGCACTGTAACCCCTAGGTCCTTTTCTGCAGAAAAGGGGCTGTTGCATTTGTTTTTGGGGTTTTTTGTTTTTTGTTTTTTTGGGGGGTTTTGTTTTGTTTTTGGTACATTTGGCTTACACTTATTTATTTATTTATTTATTTATTTACACATACATTTTTTATTTACACACAAAACAAAATTAATTTACACAGAACATTTTGAACAGGAACATTAAATTGCAATGCAAAAGAAAAACAATTATTGCATTTTTTTTAACTTATTTTAAAATGCTAAACCTACAGCAAATTGGTGACCCTTAAAGGTCTGTTATTGCCTTGAAATCAGCACAGACACAGATTCTGGCTGATGTATTTTTACCAATGGCCCATTAGGCCATTTCTTTTTGCTATTTAAAAAGAGTGGCTGGCAGGATATGATTAAATTATACACCAATATATTTAATATATGCTACATTATTATTTTTTTATTTTAAATTATATAAAATACAAACATAAAATATTACTATTACAGTTTCTGGTCACCTATTTATTGGCATTAATTATACGACCCTCCTTTAATTCTTTATTGAATCCCATATCCACTGCTCCTTTATCTTGCTGAGATCAATGCCTGGCCTATAATTACCCAGGTCATCCCGTTTACCCTTTTTAAATTTTGGCACAACATTAGCTTTCTTCCAGCCTTCTGGAACTTGGTGTTCCCAGACTTATTGAAAATCAACATTAACAGTCCTCAACCAGCTCCTTTAAAACTCTTGGCTGCAAGTTATCTGAATCTGATTATTTTAAAATGTCTAAATTTAGTAGTTTAACATCCTCCTGAGATAGTAACAGAGTGGAAAGGGTGTTATTATTTCATATGACTACATCATCTGTGTTTTCCCAAATACAGAACAGAAATATTTATTGAACATATTTATGCCTTTTCTGCATTGTTGTTGATAATTTTACCATTTTCATCTAGTAATGGACCAATCGATATCATTGTTAGGACTCCTTTGGTTTCTAACTCTTGCTAAACTGAAACCAAAAGCAATTAAGGTAAAAGCTTTTCTGCACAACTGAAAGTACTTGACACTAATTTTGCTACTTCTTTTTGCTAACCAGGAGGACACACTAGATCTTATTTAAGCAATTATAGAGTTTAAACATTATTGGAAAAATGTAAATACCGGCATTTGATTGACTATAAAGACTGAAAATAATATACTTAATGCAGTATGTGACATAGTGTATTTATAAACCTTCCGTTGACCTCAAAAGTCAAAGATGTTTCCCCCCCGATTCTTTATATAATTTAAAAAGCAGCACCCTTTAACTTGTTAAAATTCAAGGAGGGCTCTTTGATGCTGCATATTTTTATTTATTTAAATGATTTTAATAGATTATAGTAAGTTTAGGCCTTAACATAGGTTGTCATAATTACAAAGTTAATTTTAAAGGGGTTTATTTTTTGAAAGAAACATGTTTTAATTTAAATTTTAAAAATCCTATTTAAATCCTTTTTATTTTTATGCACCCTGAAAATTGGGAATTCTGTGGCAATAAAAAGTGCATGAGGAAGGCATTCAGATACAGTTATGTTTATTGAAAGTTTTCTCATGCATTCCACACAGCTTCACACAGAATTCAGTACTAGGATGGAGCAGAGAACCGGGGGCCTTTCCACAGAATTTAGGACCACTGTGCCAACCCCTGGCTTTGGTACATGGACTCCAACTCCAGCTTTGCCTCCTGACTTCTGTACTTGGAATCTGACACCTCCTTTGACACCTGCTTCAGTATTGGGTCTCCAGGTTCTGACCCATGGTCTTGGTACTTGGGCTCTGACTTCAGCTTTGACCTTGGGCTTCAGCTCTTTAACTCTTTCTCTGGCTATGGACCTTGGCTTTGCCCCTTGAACCATGGCTCCATTCCTGCCCCCTGGTATCGATACTGGAACCCGAAACCCAGTGCCAAATGCTCCTAGACTCTGACCCCAGCTATGACCCCCAACCTAAGCCTCTGGACTCTGGCACTGACCCTACTAGACTTGGCCTCCCCAGCCCAGTGAAAAATTAATATGCCAGTGGAATTTTTCAGAAATATGAATACTCATCGTTGAACAATGTAATTACAAGAAAGCTACTTAGGTATTTGCCCATGTTTGGGAGGCAGTTGCAGCTGTCTGACTTTAGATGTAGCATTCGATTCTGACACTAAGACATGAATACACATCAGCATTACTGTAGGATGTCTAGGCTGAAACAAACCACATCAATGGGCAAGAAAGTAACATGAATAAATCCAATGAACTAATAAATAAAGAATAAAATTTCCATGACATAGTTCCAATATTTTTCCCAATCTTTTTCATGGTGACAAGATGTAAGAGGATGAAGGGGAGTAGTGCTACTTCTAACATAATTATCAGTTAACATCAAAAAGAAAGGCAGAAAGTCAAACCATTAAAACAATTCTGTAATAGGAAGGCACAAAGTTGCACATCAGAAAGTCAGGGTCCAAAAATTTCATTCCCAATTATTTTTTCTGCAAAAGTATTTGCTCTCTTACCTCTGGGAACAACCTCAATAATTCTGAGGGACCACTAAGAAATTCTCATACCAAATTTCAGATTTGAATAGGATGAAATGAGAAATCTGATAATGTGAATAAGAAAGAGAGAGAGAGAGAGAGAAAGAAAGAGAAATGTTTAGACTTGTGAGAGAAGCAAGGAAACGGAATATGACTGGCAATAGTTTAGTGCCAGGGCTATTAACATACACACATCACTCTCTGGTTTCATATGAAATCACCCATACTAACCCTTGAGACCATCATTAGAAAAACTAATTGATTGCTTGAACTTCCCTACAGACCTCTAAGATAGGCCAACAACCCAGAGTCTATAAGGGAAAAGCATTAGACTTGGCAGGTTATGATTCCTTATGGAAATGCTTAATATTGTTTTAAGCAAGACACCAGAAAACATGAGACACACATGAACAAGAACTCATCTTTAAAGTCTCCGAGAAGGGAGTTGTATTGACAAACACAATTTTTGTATGTCTGAGAAAGTCTGGCTGATGCAGAGTGGGTAGCACAGATGAGGACAAGTGATCATTGAACATCATATCCCACTATTCACAATCCACATGGTCTTTTCTTTCAGACAAGGAAATTCACGTTCTAGAGAGGCCAGACAGTCCTCCGCACAGGTTAAACCAGGTAAGGACCAGGAAACTAAAGTTTCAGATCTTAGCATTTCCTTCACCATTCTTCCATATGGGATGGTTGAGTTTTGTTCAACAGACAAAGGACAACTCACAGCAGACAAAGGACAACTCACCAAAGCCATGGATATGCCCAGATCTTTAGGCGGCAGATGCACATGCTGAAGAACCCAGTGTCTCCGCTACATTCCCCAGATCCAGCCCCCCCCGCCCCCCCAGCATCAGCACTGTCTTCTTCAAGGAAAGCTCTGCAGATTTGTGGAAGGATGTTGCCACAGAACAGAGTCATCCCCCAAACACCATCCCAGCTGGACCCTGCTTGGTAAGGGTCACAGGGGTTTCTATCGAATTGAATTGAGGAGGAAAAAAAACACAAAGATGCTGCTTCTTCCTCCAAGGCCCCCACAGACAGGGTTGTCACTGGGCTTCCCCTTCCCTCCACTCCTGTTTGCACAGAACATATGGGTTAGAGTCTCTCACAGTTGTGAGGAAAAACTGTGTATTTTTTTTAAACTTGTCATTGAAGTATTTATGTGACTATAACATAATTGACAGATTATTGATATTAAAAATATTGGGCTGTAATTTCAGTCTCAAAATGGAAACTTAAAAAAGTTACAAGGGAAGCAATTGTAACATCAAAGTTCTTGTGCCAAGACAAAGACTTGAACTTGAAAGTCTGCAACTTTCTTTTATGCTAACAAGATCACATATAATGCACCTGAAAATGAGCCACTTTAAGGACGTGACTGAATCAACTCATGAAGAAACAGAAGAAAAATGAAAAGGAAGAACTAAAATCAGCTCATTAGTTTTGAATTTGAAGATTTAGTAGGTGGAGCCACTTGCAGAGGTATAAGGGGGAAGGCAGCAGCCAACACACAACATGTTGCTCAACAGGACAAGGGAATTTGGACTAAGGAACATCAGGGAAAACCCCTCCTCGTGGACTGTAATGTCCACAGACAGCAGCCTAGACCAGGGACAGAGGAGAGACTGAGAATATCTAAGGCTACGTCTACACTACCCGCCTGAATCGGCGGGTAGAAATCGATCTCTTGGGGATCGAATTATTGCGTCTCGTCGGGACGCGACAATCGATCCCCGAATCGATGCTTGTATTCCACCAGCGCAGGTAGGAGTAAGCGCCGTCGATGGGGGAGCCACGGAGGTCGATTTGCCGCCGTCCTCACAGCGGGGTAAGTCGGCTCGGATACATCGAATTCAGCTATGCTATTCGCGTAGCTGAATTTGCGTATCTTAAATCAACCCCCCGCCCCCCGGTAGTGAGGACGTAGCCTCAATATCTGGCCTAAAATACCGATGTGACTGGGATGGTTTAATGACCTGAATAGAACAGTAACAAAGAGGAATAGCATAAAACTAGTCAACAGCATCTTTTTGTGTCTGTCTTCGTTACAACAAAGTAAAAGTTGGACGGTATGTAGTACGAGTTAGTCAGAGTGAACGCTGTACCAGATTGCAAGATGGGGGCTATTTCAGTTGATAATTCCTTTAACCATTCACTTGAGCCCCTCACTTTTTCGGGGCTCTGTCCTATGAGCAGTGGGCAGACCTGACAGGTCTGTATGGGAAGAATTTCTGCCCTGCACTAGTCTTCGGGTCACACTTGGGTAAGTGTGAGCAGCCCCTAAACCTCCCTGCCAGGGGCACAGTGAACTCTTCATTGGCAGACAATTCAGAAGAACACATTAGTGTCAACAGAGAGGATGGCAACGAAACATACGTCTTGTGATGGCAACCTGCATTACATATGCAGTCATTACACAACCACTACATCTATGGGCAGATGAGGCTCTTAAGCACAGGTCGGTATCTCACCTAGGAGAAGGGAAACCCCGAACACAAATCCTGCACCTATGTCAGCTGCTGTGCTTGTGCCAGCTGCTTGGGCAAGAGAGCGGGGAGGGCTCTGCAAAACCTCTCACTTCAATGCATTCATAATGCAGGTTGTTCTGCTAACTCAGTCACCCAATCAACTCATCAGAGTTCTGTGGCGATGGGAACAGGCAGAGGATGCTGCTGGCAATCCTGAGTCACAACTCTGCACACAGGCGGCCTTAGGGTGATGTTTTCCACAGATCAGGGCAGATCCTGAGGTGACAGAGCAGGCCTTTTTAGCAGGGCCGTCCTTAGGCATACGCAGCAGAGGCGGTTGTGTAGGGCACCACCGGGACCAGGGACGGCCTTTTTGGGGTGGACGGCCCGTCAAAGATGGCACCATGTGCTGGCCCGGCCCGATGCACCACGCACCCCTCAGCGCTGGTTTCTCTCCAGCCCAGCCCCTCCCCCCAACTGCTTTCAGCTGGGGGGCCCAGGGCTGCCTTCTCCCTCCCCCCCGCCCACCCACTTGCTCCTCTCGGCCCGCCGGCCGCCAGCGACGGGGGCGGAGAGGAGCCCTCAGCTGCTGCGACTTTCCTCCGTTCCCGTCCCACCTCCTGCCCCCAGAGGCTTGTACCACTTGGTGGTGCGAGGGGGGAGGCTCGATGGCAGGCCCAGGGGCTTCTGGTTGCCGTACTGCCACGCACAGCTGGGCTCCCCTGTGGCGCGGCCCCCGCCTCCTCCCTGCACTCTCAGGCTCCTGCCGGGCCTGGGGCAGCACTGGTGAGAGGGTGCACATGCAGCTCCCCCCTACCCCGTGAGCCCGCCCCAGCCCCACCATTGCGGAGGTTGGGGATCATGGGGTTCCCGGACCATGCTGGGCAGGAGGTGGCACTGGCACCCAGTGGATGGACATCCCGACCAGTGGGTGCTCCTTGTTCCAGGTAAGCCCTCCCACCCCCACCAGCACCCCTGGGGGAGACCCAGTTCTCCCCGCCCCATCCCATCCCCCACCAGGACCCATGGGGGAGACCCAGTTCCCCCATCCCCCTCACCAGCAGGGCGGCTCGGTATCCTTTGCTGCCTCGTCCTTTCCCCTCCACTCCCCGGGCTGCTGCAGCATCTGCTCCGTCCGAAGCAGGATGTGTATCAGCAATGGGGGTGGGGGGCATAGTCCATCAGCATTATAGTGTGCTTCATTTTTTTAAACTGGTTTTAATAAAGTGCATGTGGCAAGTTTTCCAATACTGTAAGCTTATGTTTGTGTTGCTAAGAGCAAGTCGGGCATAGGGGCACCAGTTTAATAATTCTACGTAGGGCCCCATGAATCCTAAGGACGGCCCTGCTTTTTAGGCACAGTGCTGTTCTCCCCAGTCTGGGGAAAGGGGACTGAAAAGGAACCCTAAACACAGCTTCCTTATGTTGACCTAAATGTGTGGTGTAGACCAGCCCTGGGTTGAGTTCACTAAGTGAAAGTTGCTCAGTATATGAGAAACACCATTTCCTTTAAAAAAGCAGAAATGGAGATGTTTACATCAGCTGATGTAGCCTAAATACCGCCTTTTGCACCCGCACACTCTTATCTTAGCAACAAGAAGAGAGTCAAGGAAAGTGTGGGCCCCTTACTGAATGAGGGAGGCAACCTAGTAACAGAGGATGTGGAAAAAGCTAATGTACTCAATGCTTTTTTTGCCTCTGTCTTCACGAACAAGGTCAGCTCCCAGACTGCTGCACTGGGCAGCACAATATGGGGAAAAGGTGACCAGCCCTCTGTGGAGAAAGAAGTGGTTCAGGACTATTTAGAAAAACTGGACGTGCACAAGTCCATGGGGCCGGATGCGCTGCATCCGAGGGTGCTAAAGGAGTTGGCGGATGAGATTGCAGAGCCATTAGCCATTATTTTTGAAAACTCATGGCGATCAGGGGAGGTCCCAGCTGACTGAAAAAAGGCTAATGTAGTGCCCATCTTTATAAAAGGGAAGAAGGAGGAGCCGGGGAAGTACAGGCCAGTCAGCCTCACCTCAGTCCCTGGAAAAATCATGGAGCAGGTCCTCAAGGAATCAATTATGAAACACTGAGAGGAGAGGAAAGTGATCAGAAACAGTCAGCATGGATTCACCAAGGGCAAGTCATGCCTGACTAACCTAATTGCCTTCTATGATAAGATAACTGGCTCTGTGGATGAGGGGAAAGCAGTGGATGTGTTATTCCTTGACTTTAGCAAAACTTTTGATACGGTCTCCCACAGTATTCTTGCTGCCAAGTTAAAGAAGTATGGGCTGGATGAATGGACTGTAAGGTGGATAGAAAGCTGGCTAGATCATCGGGCTCAACGGGTAGTGATCAATGGCTCCATGTCTAGTTGGCAGCCGGTTTCAAGCGGAGTGCCCCAAGGGTCGGTCCTGGGGCAGGTTTTGTTTAATATCTTTATTAATGATCTGGAGGATGGTGTGGACTACACTCTCAGCAAGTTTGCAGATGACACTAAACTAGGAGGCGTGGTAGTTACACTAGAGGGTAGGGATTGGATACAGAGGGACCTAGACAAATTAGAGGATTGGGCCAAAAAAAACCCAGGTTCAACAAGGACAAGTGCAGAGTCCTGCACTTAGGACGGAAGAATCCCATGCACTGCTACAGACTAGGGACCAAATGGCTAGGTAGCAATTCTGCAGAAAAGGACCTAGGGGTCACAGTGGACGAGAAGCTGGATATGAGTCAACAGTGTGCTCTTGTTGCCAAGAAGGCAAATGGCATTTTGGGCTGTATAAGTAGGGGCATTGCCAGCAGATCGAGGAACGTGATCGTTCCCCTTTATTCGATATTGGTGAGGCCTCATCTGGAATACTGTGTCCAGTTTTGGGCCCCACACTACAAGAAGGATGTGGAAAAATTGGAAAGAGTCCAGCGGAGGGCAACAAAAATGATTAGGGGGCTGGAGCACATGACTTATGAGGAGAGGCTGAGGGAACTGGGATTATTTAGTCTCCAGAAGAGAAGAATGAGGGGGGATTTGATAGCAGCCTTCAACTACCTGAACGGGGGTTCCAAAGAGGATGGAGCTCGGCTGTTCTCAGTGGTGGCAGATGACAGAACAAGGAGCAATGGTCTCAAGTTGCAGTGGGGGAGGTCCAGGTTGGATATTAGGAAACACTATTTCACTAGGAGGGTGGTGAAGCACTGGAATGCGTTACCTAGGGAGGTGGTGGAGTCTCCTTCCTTGGAGGTTTTTAAGGCCCGGCTTGACAAAGCCCTGGCTGGGATGATTTAGTTGGGAATTGGTCCTGCTTTGAGCAGGGGGTTGGACTAGATGACCTCTTGAGGTCCCTTCCAACCCTGATATTCTATGATTCTATGATCTTAATCCTGACTTACAACAGACTTTCTTGTATCACTGCACAGCACTAAACAGGTCACAATTCCTACTCCCATATTTCAGGACAGGTGCAATGGACAAAACAATTATGGCTCACAATGGCTCAGACTCTGTCTGAGGGGTTGGAGAAAATTCCATCACTTATTTGCGTTACATAACCACCACCTTATACCGGAAACCTACTGACTGCTACACTTACCTACATGCCTCCAGCTTCCATCCTGGACACATCACACGATCCATTGTCTTCAGCCAAGCCCTAAGATACCACCGAATTTGCTCCAATCCCTCAGACAGAGACAAACACCTAGAAGATCTTTATCAGGCATTCTTAAAACTACAATACCCACCTGGGGAAGTGAGGAAACAGACTGACAGAGCAAGATGGGTACCCAGAAATCACCTACTACAGGACAGGCCCAACAAGGAAAATAACAGAACACCACTGGCCATCACATACAGCCCCCAGCTAAAATCTCTCCAGCGCATTATCAATGATGTACAACTTATCCTGGAAAATGATCCTTCCCTCTCACAGACCTTGAGAGGCAGGCCAGTCGTCACTTACAGACAGCCCCCAACCTGAAGCAAATATTCACCAGCAACTACACACCACACCACAGAAACACCAACCCAGGAACCAATCCCTGTAGCAAACCTTGTTGCCTACTCTGTCCCCACATCTACTCTAGCGACACCAGCAGAGAACCCAACCACATCAGCCACACCATCATTTACCTGCACGTCTACTAATGTTATATGTGCCATCATGTGCCAGCAATGCCCCTCTGCCATGTCTATTGGCCAAACCGGACAGTCCCGACATAAAAAAATAAATCGACACAAATCGGACATCAGGAATGGTAACATACAAAAGCCAGTAAGTGAACACTTCAGTCTCCCTGGTCATTCTATTACAGATTTAAAAGTCACTATCATTGAACAAAAAAACTTCAGAAACAGACTTCAAAGAGAAACAGCAGAACTAAAATTCATTTGCAAATTTAACACCATTGATTTGGGCCTGAATAGGGACTGGGAGTGGCTGGATCATTACAGAAACTGCTTTGCCTCTCCTGGAATTGACACCTCCTCATCTATTACTGGGAGTGGACTACATCCACCCTGATTGAATTGGCCCTGTCAGCACTGGTTCTCCACTTGTGAGGTAACTCCCTGCTCTCCATGTGTCAGTATATAATGCCTGCATCTGTAACTTTCACTCTATGCATCTGAAGAAGTGAGGGTTTTTACCCACGAAAGTTTATGGCCAAAATAAATCTGTTAGTCTTTAAGGCGTCACTGGACTCACTGTTGTTTAAAGAGGGGGTTGAAAAGGAAGACCCCTCTCAGTGCTAACCTGGTTATTGCTGAGCTCGCTGCGGGCCTCAACTCAGCCTTTGTTCCAACAACACAGTTTTGCTTTGCTTGGTGTTTCCAAGATTTTGAAGTGGGGAGGGGCAGGGGGGAGTTCAGAGGTGTACTCACCAAAAATGTTCCCACAGACACAAATATAACAAAGATGAACTGCAGCTGCTCCAACAGCACAGAATAGTCAATCCTAGACGTTATTAGATTTCAAGTTTGTGTAACTTTCATCTGTTTGTACAGACATCGCCATGTCAGGACTTTTACAGAGCATGACATCCGAAGTATTATTTTTTATCTTTTTGTTTTCAAAATATGTACTATCTTGCCTTCAATGGGTGATATTTTGTTTTTAAAATATTGAGAATATCTAAGACAACAGACACTGGAATTTCACCTGAGAATTGCAGGACTCTGACTTTTTCATATTCTGAACTACTTGATTATGTATTAAAAAACTACATTAAAAGAATAGTAAGGTTGCAAAGTCAGCTACTTCAAAGTTAGGAAATGCCAGAAGTAAAACTGTCTGTGCAATCTTAACTCAGCCTCTTTGTTCATGTGCATTATGATACAGTCTGTAATTACATGATCACATACTACTTTCTTCCCAGGATCCTGTCTCATTCAGTTCAGAAAAGTAGTGGTGCTCACTGAACAAGCAGCTATCCAATAGTTTGTTTTCTTGTTGTTGTTCACTGAGTGGCCCAAGCCTCATTTACTACACACTATTCAAAACCTGCTCTACAGACAGAATTATTAATTTTCTCATAGGCTTTTCTGTGAGCTCTTCACAGCATTCATTGATTTATTTTCACAAGACTCCTGTGAAGTAAGGCACTATTATTATCCAGATTTGCCAGAGGGAGAAATGAAGCATAGCGATTAAGGTAAAAAATGTCCAATAATTTTGGATGCCCACATTTAGAGGATAAGTACATGATTTTTCTGAGTATTTAGCGTTACAATAGCACTTTATAGGTTAAAAGTACAACTCCCATTGACTTCCGTTAGTACCTGTCACTTCTGCAAATCAGACCTGAAGGTCTCAAGTTGGGCACACAGAAAATGAGGAACACACAATTAGTGACCACCTGCAAAAAGTCTGGGTTAAGTGACTTATCCAGCATCACAAAGAAACTTTAGGGCAGTGTAGACGGGACTTCCCCAGCACCCTCTTGTGGCTAGCTGCATCTCTGCTGTGGCCTGCCTCAATTTCCCCTCCTCAGAGCCCAGATAAAACTCAAAAATCCCAAAATGAACTTCTCTAGATTCCAGCAGCAGCTCCTGCTGCGGTAAGGCTTCAGGCTTCCCTGCTGTCTGGGGAGTTCTAGTCTTTCCATTGTTCATTCAGGGCTCCTCCCAGGGCTCCCTGCCTTGAAAGCTTTTACTTAAGGCTAGTCTACACTTGGCTTGTGGCTTGTGTAGGCGCGGCAGAGCGCTGGGAGAGAGCTCTCCCAGGGCTCTAAAAAAACCCACCTTCACAAGGAGCGTAGCACCCAGCGCTGGTTCCCTGTCTACACTGGCGTTTTACAGTGCTGAAACTTGCTGCGCTCAGGGTGTGTTTTTTCACATTCCCCAAGTGAGACAGTTGCAGCGCTGTAAAGTGCCAGTGTAGACAAGCCCTTAGTTTAGGCTCCTGAGGAGGCCCCCAGCTCTGGATCTTCTTTTCTCCTCAGGCGCTCCTCTCACCTCACAATGAACTCTCCTAGGGCTTTTTTTTAGGCCCACGTGCTCCGTACTTAATTAACTGCCTCCCACTTACTTAGGCCTTGGCTACACTTGCGAGTTACAGCGCTGTAAAGCCTCCCCCAGCGCTGTAACTCACTCCCCGTCCACACTGGCAGGGCACTTGCAGCGCTGTATCTCCCTGGGTACACCGCTGCAGATACTCCACCTCCCCGAGAAGCATAAGAGATACAGCGGAGTGGCTACGACTCTCCCCTGTGAGTGTGTACCAGGAATCAACCTGCAGCGCTGTACTGATCACCTTGTCAAGTGGCCAATCCTCTCCATTGTTGTGACCGGCTGCAGGAATGCGGAAGGGCCGGTTTCAAAGCTCATACCATAGAGAAAAAGCAAACAGTTTGCTGTTTGCTTTGAGTGAGTGAATAAATGAGCAGGGGGCCGGGAGTTCAGAACTTGCAAAATAGAGAGCTGACACGCTCCAAAGAGCACTCTCTCTCCCCCTACACTCCCTGTCACACTCCATCCCCACACCCGCGTTTTGAAAAGCACGTTGCAGCCACAGGAATGCTGGGATAGCTGCCCATAATGCACCGCTCCCAACACAGCTGCAAATGTTGCAAGTGTGGCCACACCACTGCGCTGGCAGCCGGCAGTGTGGACAGACTGCAGCGCTTTTCCCTACTCAGCTGTACGAAGACAGGTTTACCTCACAGAGCTGTACAGCTGCAAGTGTAGCCAAGGCCTGAGACAGTATTCAACTGCCTAATTATTCAGCTGCCTTAAGCATGAGAGCAGCCTTTCTCTTCCTGCAATCCCTGATGTATTTAAAAATTCTATTAAAGTTAATGTTTAAAATTAAATATACACAAGTTAAGAGGGAAGGTACTGTACATCTGGGGTCAGGCTTGGGTTATGGGGGGTTACACGTGTCGGTTGCAAGGATGAAGAGACACATACATATCACATAACCGGCATAGACCCAGATTGGGGTGCAAGGGTTTTTACAGTGTCAGTGGATATGTGGGCTCGGGTATGCCACCCATGGAATGAATAAGGAGTCCAAGTCAGTAGCGGTGTAGCGGATAAGTACATGGGTCGGGTGCGTCCCTTGGTTCGTCAGGGAAGAAAGTGGGTTATTTCTCTGGTCGGTGGTTTCAGTTACTCAGTGTGGTATTGGCGGTGTCCTGTGATGTGTTCCGTATAAATGTCTCTGGACCACCTGATGGTGTCAGACACCATGACCTATCTCATGAGCCGACCGACTCCACACGCTCTCAGAACCGGCTCGTTGTGGGGGTCCCACGAGCCCAGGGCTCCCACGATCAGGGCGTGTATCTGGACCTCGTAGCCCTGGGCTCTCAGGGTCTCGGACAGCGGGGAGTACTTCGACTCCTTCCGTGCTCGGGCCAACTACATACCTTCCGACTTCTGCCACAAATAGGAAGAGGTCCTACAGACAACAGCCTCCTTTACTACACTACCCTGATAAACATCACTTGCAAATTGAGGCTAGTAGCTTAAAGGCTTAAAAACAAGAAGAATTTAAAAAAAAAAAACCACCCAACATTTAAAAAAAAAAATTGTGATTTCATTTAATGTTGTCAGTCTCATGATTTTGGTAGGGTTTGACTCATGCTGTTCAAATGCTTCGGGGGGTTAGAGTTAGGGATGGGGCAATACTTATGCAACTAGCTTTCAGATGAAGGTCAACAGATAAAGGAGAACACTTTCCGTGGAGTAATGGAGGCATATGGTTTTACTGGCAAGGGACATCAAGGGAACTCCTACTCATTACAGCGAACATCCTGAGTTCCTTATCGTCCATAAAGAGCAGAGATTTCCTCTGTTTTTAAGGTCACATCTGATAGGTCTCTACAGAGTAGATAACTGTGTGAAACTTAGTTTATTTGTCTCAGAAGGCTGAAGAATTGCGTGCCACAGCAGGAGTCGGATATGTGGTTTAGCGTGACTATAGTTATTTCTATTGTGATGCCTCAAGTGCTAATCCAATACTGACGTCATCATTATACATGGCACATACTTGAATGTTATAACTAGCAGGCTCATTACCTTAAGATTATGTTAAGTGTTTGATGTCATCACAAATGAGACAGTTCAGAGTTGTGGTTTCCAGTCCATCCATGACTTTGCCCCATTGTATTTAGGTGTAAAAGGAGGCCAAGCCTACTTTGCTATCCTGTAATATCTAGGCACAAAGCAGTAAAGTCTGAATGGAAAATTTAAGTGCAGTTCTACTCTGAAGAGACATTCTGTACAAATGTCATTATGGGATTTCCTGTTTATTCCTCAATTACCCCAGATCAAATCCCCTCAATTTACAAATCAAAATATTGCTTTGTTTTTCTTAATTCCAATCTTGCACAGTCTGAGAGCTGAAAATTAAACTGGCTTTTTTTTCTGACCTGTGCATCACCAACAATGAAGATTCCGCAGCTGGAACTCGGTTAATGGTTCATGAGCCAAAAACAGAACCCAGCTTCCACTCCCAAAGATGTGCTAACGCGTCAGGGCCAACAGGAGCAAAGGCCAGTAGACTCTTGTTTTAGTCATTAAAGTCAGCAGGAGCATTTTTGCTGAAACTCATAATATTTCTGCAAGTCTCAGAATTTTGGAGTTTTACTTGCCTCTCTCTCTCAAAGATCCCGGCAGCTCAGAATTTTAGGCTGAGCCAGAACTGATGATGCAGTTCTGGTCTCAGCCAATAGGGATGCAAGCATTGGACTGCAGTTCAGGCGGCCTCCTGAAGAAGTCACTGCAGCACTTGCTGCCTGCCACCTGTTGGCTTTCCAGTTCTGTGCTACCTATGCAGAGAGGGGAAGCAACTACCTGTAGGGCAGATGGAGCCTGCAGCAGAGATACTGCCTGTGCAATGCTTTCAAGTGCCATATAGACCCATCCAGTGCTGCACTGGGGAGGAGCAAAAGTAAGCCATTAGGTGAGGGAGGAACGAGGGATCTCAGGACCTCCAATCTAACTATAATGTCCCACCGTCTGTACTGGAGCTAGGATTCATAGATTCCAAGGCCAGAAGGGACCATTGTGATCATCTAGTCTGATCTCCTGTGTAACACAGGCTGAGAACTTCTCCAAAATAATTCAGAGAGGAGATCTTTTAGAAAAACATCCTATCGTGGTTTTAAAATGGTCAGTGATGGAGAATCCACCACGACCCTTGGTAAATTGTTCCAATTGTTAATTACTTTCACTATTAAAAACGTATGCCTTATTGCCAGTCTGAATTTGTTTAGCTTCATCTTTCAGGAACTGGACTGTGTTATACCTTTCTGTGCTGAAGAGCCCACTATCAAATATTTGTTTGCCATGTAGGTACCTATAGACTGTAGTCAAGTCACCCCTTAACCTTCACTTTGTTAAACTACTTAGATTGAGCTCCTTGAGTCTATCACGGTAAGGCACGTTTTCTAATCCTTTAATTGTTCTTGTGGCTCTTCTCTGAACCATCTCCCATTTCATCCTTCTTGAATTGTGGACACCAGAACTAGACGCGGGACTCCAGGAGCAACTGCACCAGTGCCAAATACAGAGGTAAAATACCAGGGTGGATTTGATTTAAATCACTAGTCAGGAAGACTCGATTTAATCATGGATTTCTACATAAAAGTGGCATCTTAAAGACTAACAGATTTATTTGGACATAAGCTTGTGTGGATAAAAAAACCACTTCTTCAGATGCATGAAGTGGGTGAAGAAGTGGTTTTTTTACCCGCGAAAGCTTATGCCCAAATAAATCTGTTAGTCTTTAAGGTGCCACCGGACTCCTCATAGTCTGTATCCACAAAAACAAACATGGTTACCTTTCTCATTGATAAAAATGTTAGCATTGCGCCAACAACAGATCCCTGCAGGACTTCGCTACAAACACACCCACCGTGTGATGATCCCTTTTTAGAAATACATTTTGAGACTTATCAGTTAGCCAGGTTTTATCCATTTAATGTGTGCCATGTTAACTTTATATCGTTCTAGGTTTTTAATCAAAACCAACACTATTACCTTCATCAACCAAACTTGTAAGTTTGCTGTGAAACCAAAGTCCTGCTGTGCCTATATACTAACAAGGAGTGCCTTAAAATACATAAAATAAATAATGATTGCCAACCTCTCCAACTTTTCAAGTTTACTAAAGAGATACATCAGGTAGTTCAATTTAATGGCTACTCAGAATGTAACAGTTTAATGCAATTTGAAATTTACCCACACCAAGTTAACTATAAAAAATACAATTTATGTTAATGACCTATTCTAATCAGGGCAGTTTCTAAATAAGACTTGACTTTAGCTACTCACTTTCCTATCAACACTATTTATTAATGATGCTGGATTGCAGCTCCAACAGCAGGGAAACTATTCTCTTAATTCATACAGCAAGTAGTATTTTAAAACACATAAATCATTCAGGATTTCCCTAAATTAATGTCTTTGCTGCTTTTTTAGTGCAGTTCAGATTTCCTCTGCCAAAGCCCTGCTTTAAGCAATATGGTTTCTTTCTGGCGAGAGAAAGTTTTAGTTTCTAACAAAGCTATTTACTGAAGACATACAAACCTAGCACTCTCCCTCATTATACCATCCTTGTAACCTAGCCAAATTGCCAAGCAGCAACTATACAAAAGAGACACAAGCACTAACTTATAGTGTGGCATCAAACAAGTTCTTCCACTGCCTAACTGACAAGCTATGATTTTTTTGCAGTGTTGTTGCAGACGGGTTGGTCCCAGGATATGAGAGACACAAGACGGATGACATATCTTTTATTTCTGTTGGTCCACTAAAAGATATTACCTCACCCACCTTGTTTCTCTCAAGTTATGATTTAATGCCTATGTGACAGTGCAAACCAGGTAAAGTATGAGGACCGGTATTTGACATATGTTAAATGTGGCACTTAACTCTACAGAGAAAGAAAGCACACAGGAAATCACCAAACCACCCAAAAACCCCTCTGTTTAGGAAAATACACCATACATGCTACCAGAGTGGCAATTTGATCCTGGTTAGGGTTTTACTTTTTCTTCTACCCTTTTTAGTTTAGAAAAAGTTTCTATAAAATTTTAGCGTGGGAGAGCACAGGAAAGGACTGCTCCATTTTTGGCAAAGCTCAAGTGTGCTTCAAGTTTTGTTCATGTTACTAACCTAAGATGCTTGATGCTGCATCATTCTCTCTATTCCCTCCTCTTTGGTCCCTAAATTCTGCTAGGATCTGAGGGGAACATAGTAACCTTCATTGCAGTCAACTCTCATGATTTTATTACAAGTATTATGATATTTGCTTGTGCTTCTTAAAACCCCAGCCCCTGGATTTGTGATTATATGAGAATCTCAGCTTTAATTATCAAAAGTCTGTTAAAAAAGGATTGAAAACATGATCCCCAAAGGCTTACCGACTAGAAGGCAAATAAAAAGAACCTCACATACGTTATTTTTGAAGTCGCAGGATTTTTAATCCGATCTCATGATTTCGGGCCTGACTTGTGGTTTTTGCACACCTGAGGTTGGCAATACTGAACTTTTTTGTTTAAAGATGTCTTAAGTCTGTTAACTGTACTGCTGAAGTGTGTATAGCACCACAGGGAAACCATGCATGCTCCCTACTCGGAGATTATGGGTTTGCCCAGTGGCCAATACAGTGGTTGATTCTTGGTACTGCCTCAACCCCACCACCACCACACTGATGTGCTGTGTTTTCTGGCCTGCTCTCCCTGCACAGTAGAAACACAGCACACTGCTGCGCGTAAGGCCTTTTATGCCTATGAGAGAGGGTGCAGCCTTTGGTACCCTCTGTTGTATGATACTACAGCATTATGAAGCTTTGCTTGGGTAGCTACTGTCCCCGTGCCCTGTTGGGTAGAAGATGGGCCAGTGCAGTCCCCAGCACAGATATAAAGGATCCTCTTGTTTGTTTTACACCTCAGATTTGTGGGAAATTAATCACAGACTGCTTGATCGAGGGTTAGCTATATAGCAAAGCAGCTACTTTGCAGCCATATGTTGAAGCCATTGTTGACGGTAATGGATGTTTTGGAATTGCTATATTCCAAAGTGGCAAGGAAGTTGCTGCACCTTGAATATGGTACCTTCATCTCTCTGTGTTCCAGTGCATTACTATTTTATTATTTACTTAGCTTCAGAGTGTCGGCACGTAACGCATTCCGCAGACAGCTTTGAAGAGACGGTCCTTACTCTCAAGAGTTTACAATGTGAGTTTTACTACTGAAATAGACTCCCAAGTCCTGGGCTCTTTTCAAAATTCTGGGAAAAAGGAAATACTTAAGTCCCTGTGACGTAAGTATTTATGAAAATTTTACCCAGGGCAATCAAAATACGTATGAGGCAGAAAATCAGGCAGTCTAAGGCATTAATCCTGCTACCTGACCCATGCAGGAGGAATTTTGCTCTGAGGTGCAAGGGTCTGCCAGGGCAGATCAGCATACAGAACTGAGGTCTAAATGTGTGTAGCTAGTAATTCATTGTATTGCAGGTATAGAGTGCCATTAAAAAAAAAAAATCTATATGCATCCCTACATACCTGAAAGAACACAATAATCTGAATCAAATTTATGACAGAGAGATTAAGTTTGTTATATCCCATAGGAATTACCTTACTGCATCAGACCCATGGTCCATCTATTTCATCATCCTGTCTCTAACAGCAACCAGTGCCAGATGCTTCAGATGAACAGGCAAGAAGCTCACCTAAGGCAGTTGTGGGATAGTCTGCCCCCCATATTTGATCTCCTCCTAATTTCTAATGTTTCGCGATAGCATTAAATCTCTTCAAAATGTGTTCTTATTAACTATTATACCTCTGGATATTCTTAGCTATAACTGCCCAATTGAATTTTGAATCTTGATAAGCTTTTAGTCTCAACAACATAACGTGGCAATGAATCTCACAATTTAATCAAACATTCTGTGGAAAAGTATTTCCTTTGATCTGTTTTCATTTGCCACCTTCTAATTTCATAGAATGTCCCCTTGTTCTTGTGTTCTGAGACAGGAAGACCAGAAGCTCCCAATCTCCCCTTCTCTAGACCATTCATTATTTTACATATTTTTATCATGTCCCCTCTTATTTGTCTCTAAAGTAAATGCTGGCACAATCATAATTAGCTGGAGCACGGATGTCACAACACGGATGTTTTCAGTGTATTTTAAGTGAATTACAGAACCTGTGTGTGTTCTGAAATAGTCTTTCCAGCAAAGTTACAAATTGTACAAACTAGCCTTATTTGACAGTTTCTAAAATGTAGCATTTGTAGTCTGTGGGTTAGCATGGAAGAAGCCATTAAAACAGATAACATTTTAAGCAACTCTGAAGTGTGGCAATTGTTCCAAGTTGAGTTATTCAGAGATTACAACAGCTATTAATACAATATGCCACCTGTGATTTATAAAATGAGCTCATGGTTTTTTCCCCGGGAGTTTCCAGCAACACATTTTTTTATTTTTTTCCCCCCAGTAGGTATGTTATGTTGTTACACAGTTATATCCTTGGTTTATATAGGCAACTTTGCTTTAGAAAGAGAATGATTTTCCATCTTCGGAAAAGAGAGAAGTGCCCTGAGGACTTTTAAACATTACTGGAAGTCCCCATCATCTTAAAAAATAGATATATCAATGCAGCAATTACCACATCCTTATTTATTACAAGTATCTTTATTTAAAAAAAAAAGCGTGACTTGATTAACTGAACAGTATTACCTTTGTATCCCTGGACACATTTAATGCTCATGGGCAGCCATAGTGCAAGTTTTACCCATAGTGTCCTCTCCAAATTTATTTCAGACCTGCCCAACAGGGATCACCTCCAGAGGGAAAGGAGAGCTCAGACTCTATGGCCCCTTCAGTCCTGGCCCTTTCAGCTGACAGTGCCAACAGCTGAGATGATTTTTTGCAACCTTGGCATCTGCCCATCAGAAACTGGGTAGAGGCCACTAACTCCTCTCACATCGGTCACCAAAGAGCCACCAGAAGAGAGTGAATTTCATTCACTACTGACCTGGGCCTGACCATAGATCTAGAAATGAACAGCTCCCTGTCCCACTCAGCAATCCACCAAGCCCTGCAGGTCTTCTCTAAAGATTACAGAGAAGGGTCCACGTGACCTCCTGTCTGGAATGAAAGAGGTGTCTGTGGAGCTGCCCTATATTCCTTCTCTGCCCATCTCCGCGGACAGGGAAAGGCAGAACGGAGGGGAAATAAGGAAAAGGCCTGAGGCGGGATGAAGAGCAAGGAGACCAGGTAAGTAAGATTATTTCTCTTGGCTCTGTTGGTTAAACAGCACCTGGTACCTCTAAAGGGAAGGCCTCTGACAGTATCTTGGGGGGCACAAGAGTTCCACGTAAACTGGTGGGTTCGGGATGGGGAGAAGGGAGCTGAGATGGAATGTTGGGGCTCCAAAGATTCCATGGCCATTGGCTGGGATAGAGGGAACTCTGGTGGGATGTTGGAGGGGCAGCTGGCACTTGCAGAGGAGAGACCCCTAAAAAAAGAAACAGTCCTCACATGCAGCAGCAGTGGCTTAGCTCACTTTAGAGGGAAGACGTCACGTCTAAACACCACTCGCGCCGCCCTGAGCTGAACAGAAGGAGGTGGAGCTAGCTCTTCAGGGAATGGGGATTGGCATCATGCAGGCTCCCTAAAGAAGAAAAGGTGCAAACGCAGCAGGGGAACTAGGATTGCAATACTTGAAAGCTCAAACATACCTCCCCTCTTGGGATAAATTATATTACATAAAAGAGTTCCGTGCATGCATCTAAAAGGGACAGTATCACATAACTTCCACCTTCGATAGAAGGAGCTGAGTGCACATCAAGCAAATGGTACACCTCAAATGGCCTTTAAATGAAATCTGAATAAAGGCAGAGGCCCAATTTTGCAATCATTTTGTCATTAGAGCTTCCATGGAAACCCATGGGAGTATATTGCGCAGGGTGATAGCAGGATGAGGCTTAATTACATGAAATAACTCCTTTGCCAGTGCAGTTATTTTATATCTATATTGCAATAAAATATATATTAAAGTGAACACAATTTTAAACCTTAAAATGATTCTAAAATTAGATGCAGTATATTCTTCATGGAGAAGAGTTCTTATATCAAATGCTGCAAATAATCTGGGCCTGACTAACAGTACCAGATCAGAATACTCTGTTCACTCATACCAGCAATAGCATTTTCTACCCACATGGCTCTATACACAGTGCAGGACAGTGAAAAATTCAGGCCCTTACAGTACAGGTATACCCTGAAAGCATTGAAAAGTCTAGGGGACGCTTTTGCCAGGAAATAGATTTTGCAAAAAAAACCATTCAGAATGATCTTCCTGGTACGAAAAATACTTAACAATTTTTGCCTTATGTTCTGCCCTTCTAGCGGGCCTGCAAGTATATCATAGTAAAAAAGGTACAGAATCTTCCTCTGAATGGCTGCATTTCCAAACTGCTTAACTACAATGACATGGACATTTTATAATCTACAAACCAGCAATTGAATACCAAGGTGAGAGATTGGTTCTGGAAGGAACTTCATGCTCCAAGGAATGAACTATAAACCCCAATCACCAGAGATGGTAAAAGGCCATTTGGTACTTGAATCCTAAATCTAATTTTAGGCAATTTCATGCTATTTATAGACCAGCATTCAGCGCCATTGCTATTTACTCCCATTTCTTCTTGTTTGATCCTCTTCTATCCCTTTTTAGTTTTCCTTTTTTTCTTATTCTCAATGACATTTTATTTTCTTGACTCCCTTTTAATATAGAGCACTATCCACCCACACTCTGCCCAGGCCCTTTCATTAAATTATTTTAATTTTAAAAAGTTGTTTTTAAAAATAGCACTTACTGGGAGAGAATACTGAGGTTACTGTTTAATCATAACAGAGTTCCTGTAAAATATTTACTTTGAAAGAATTAGGCACTCAGCTTGTATTGCTATCGTGGGTTACAACTGACACCACAATCAAGGTCCCCTACCTAGAAGCCAAAAGCATTTTGTCCTCATGTCCTGGTGCTTAAATACTGTGTCCTCAACACTTTTACCATACTGGGAATTTGTTACAGATCATGCCTACATGCTGCATTGACATTCCAGAAACCAAAGGAGTATTGGCAACATCAGTTTCATAACTTTACATTGCATTTGGTTATAAAAGCCAACATCAATTGGCATTTTTACGCTTTTTCCATTAATCAAGCGAGGTTTCAGGAGATTAAGCCCCTCTTTTTAATTAAAAAACAATTATATAAAGTCTAAGTTCTACATAAAATATTGCGCAGAGTCATTATGAGACAACAAAAGATCTGAACGGGGGCATTTTAGTAGCAAACACTTCTTCAAAAAGGCAGCTTCCTGATTTGATTTGTCTTTGTCTTTGTAAAAGGCAGGATAGATTTTCTCTAGCCAAGAGTTCAGCAGAGCATAATCAGTGAGCTCATCAGACTGCTGGCAGACTCACCATTTCTTATAGCTTGTCATTTTCTTGTCTAACTGACTTGGCAAAAAAAAAAAAGTTTATTTCTAAATTCAGAAAGACAAATTACAATTTAAATTTGATAATATGGAATATTGACTAACTTCTTTCCCTGCCCTCACCTTTCAGCCGTTCCTAGTGATAGCATGTTGCCAAAGCACGGAAAGCATCCATCCAGCTTTTCTGAGAGCAATTGTTTCTCTGAAGAACTCAACCCGGTAAGAGGACGTAGGCTAACCCCACTTCACTTCCTAGCCTGCATCATGACTTTGGATTTTGATTGCAGGCCTTTAGAGCCGAAAGATTTCTGAAAAGGCAAACATGTTGTACAAAAACTAGCAGAACTTTTGTAAATGGAGACTGTAGCAAGAGAGTTTATGTTGTTGTAACTCTTCTTTTTAACACAACAACCTTGTGGTTTTGTTGAATATCAATTTTAGTAACACTTAGCTCTAACATAGCGCTTTTTCTCCTTAAACATCAAAAGCATTTCCAAAAGAAGGTAAGCATCATTTTACAGATGTGAAAAATAAGGCACAGAGAAAAAGTGAAGTCTCTTGCCCAAATCACACAGCTGGTCGGCACGAGAGCCAGGAGAGGTCCCCTGACTCCCACTCCAGTGCCCTGCCTCCTGGAAATTGTGTCTTTATACTTTAAAGCAGGATTATTAGTGGGAGATTTTAGATATCTCCCTGCACTATTGGAAAGCCAAACACTGTGCTAGTGCAGTTACCAGGAAGTGATATTGCCTAAACAAACATGAAACTGGCCAGTCTCATTTCGCTGGCCAAGTTCAGTGACGTGCACGATGTACACAGAGCAAATGGCAAATTTTAATATGCTCTTTTTATTCATCTGTTTATAATCATCATTTATCATCAAAGGGGCCATTACAAACAAGTAAGGGGCACTTATCTCAGCAGTCTTCCTTGACATGACAGAGTGCATGCTGAGCAATGATAGCCCACCTCGTGTAGTGTTACAAAGTATAAGGGCAATGGTAGAACATCAGGTGGTCCTACAGAACTGGAATGTGCTAGAGCAACAGTATATTTTTTTAGTGTAAGCCCTTGGGGGCAGGGATTATCTTGAAAGCACCGATTACACTGCCAGCACTTCATAAATAATACAGTAGGATGAAATGGAATTTTGGAAGAGAATTAGACCAATATTTCCAAACAGTGGGTCGCAGGTGCAGTGTGGAGGGAAGGCCTGGGCAGAGGAGTGGCTGGAGAGCGAGCCCCTCCCACAGTGATGGCTCCCATCCTGTGAGGAAGGGCCCAGCTCCAAGCATTGTGACCTGGCACACCGAGTGACCCTCTGTCATGATAGTGAGTGGCTGAGCCAAACCTGAGAGGTTTGCACTCTGCCTACCAGGCTGCAGTGCCACTCACTCAAACTTGGTCTGACCACTCCAACTCATCATGACAGAAGGGTGGCTAGGCCAAATCTGACTGGTGCTGCAACCCCACATACTAAATTGCAACATGAGGGGTGGGGAGCCGGGCCCACTGCCGCAGAACAGGGGCTGCTGCTGTCGGGTGAGTGCAAGGCTCGGCTCTCCTACCACCCAGGGCTCCCCTGTCAAATCAAGTCAGAATTAGGGTTGTGATGCCAGGGTGGACAGTGCTGCCATAGGTGGTTGTTGCCCCCTGGGTAGGGTGAAGAAGAGGCAATGGCAGAGGAGAAGGATGATGGCCTATAATGTTAATCCTCCATAAATTTGGACCCCGGGTAGCTCGCAAAAAGAGACTAAATGCAGTTGGTGGGTCGCCTTAATAAAATGATTGGGAACCAGTGAATTGGACCACCATGTGCATTTGCTTGTCGTTGCTGCCATCACCTGCGTTATACTCAACCCCCACCATTGTATCCAAGGTTCAAGAGCAATTTTATAATATTTTATATAAATATGCATTTTCAAACACAGACACCTCCCTCTGGTGATGTAAAGTTATATGCTAGTAAGTTGATTTATTACAGCGTCACCCACGAGCACAGTGGTTCTCAAACTTTTGTGCTGGTGACCACTTTCACATAGCAAGCCTCTGCATGTGACCCCCCCCTATAAATTAAAAACACTTTTTTGTATATTTAACACCATTATAAATGCTGGAGGCAAAGCGAGGTTTGGGGTGGAGGCTGACAGCTTGTGACCTCCCTGTGTAATAACCTCGCAACTCCCTGAGGGGTCCCGACCCCGTTTGAGAACTGTTGCCCTAGCAACATTGCAGTTGAGGTGGATATCACTTTTTATAAGTCTCTCTGGTTCAGATGATGCAAGTACATCAAAATGCAAATGATTCATCCTTCTAAAAAGGTTATTTAAGGTGAGGGATGTTGTTTCTATACCTCCAGTAGAAAATAGGTGAAATATCAAATGTAATACTTCTAGATAGTAAGTGTTTAACTATATACTGTGTTAACACATCACTTATTTCTAGAAACCTTTTAAGATGTGTGGTACCCTCTTTTATATAAGTCCTGTTTTATTGTCTCTGAAAAGCAGGCCAAATTCATTATGTCTAGTATAGCCAATATGGTATTATTGTGAAGTAAAGAATACAACACACATCAGCATTTGCATACCCCACTTTTTTTTTTAAAGAAAAGTTTCTGTCCCTGGGTGCACACACAGTGCTTCCACCTCCTCCACATACACAGTCACTGCCACTAGTCAGAGAAAGGATTTGCACAAGCAGCTCTGGCAAGACACTCTAGCTGCCATCATCTGGAAGAGAAATTGTGATGATCTTCAGCCTATTTTAATTAGCATTGGCTTATAGGGCTTCTGTCCTCCAGGCCAGGAGCATACAAACTTTGCCAGACAAAGAACCATATGACAACTCGGCAGGAGCCCAGGAAATTCACCCACTTTGTTTGAAAGTTGAGGGAAACGCTCACATCAATGCTTACATTTGATCTAAGAAGGGGTATTCTATACTGTAAACCACAGTCGTCACAGTCTCCAAACTATCCCTTTGCCCTGAAAAGGAGGGCAGCAATAGGTCATGGAATTTCATGGGTCTATTTGGCATCCTGCTAGGTGCCTGTTCTAGGTGAGTATAAGCTTACTGGGATTTAGATAGGAGCGCAGTAGCTACCATGCCCAGAAGAACATAAATGTTTGAGAAGTCTTGAATTAGATGCCTTAAGTTTCCTTGACAGAAATCAGAGTTTTTATTTATTTGGTTTTCCTCATTAATTGCATTAGATGAAAGACCGAGCTGCAGCAGTATTAGAAATAGCATGCTACATAATGTTCACAGATGAGACAACTGCAAAACTTGAACTCCATAATCAGCAGAAGCAGGGACTGAAGTTTTAATAAGCGTGGAACGACTGATTCAGCCGCAGTTCTAGAGAACCTGTTGTACTACTACTGATGCTGTGTCTTCACTCAATAGTCCAGAGCGGCGAGGGATAAAAACCTGAGTCAGTCTCTGAGGTGGGAAGTTGGTGGTTACGCAGGCAGCAGCACATTCTCAGCCAAGCTGTGGCTGCAAAAAAAACAAAAACAGACTTGTTCAGCTTCCCAGCCAGAGACAGTATTCAATAACGATACAATGCAAACAAAATCGACCTCTTAGGAGACTAACTAGGGAGCCTCTTATTTCTATGTTAGCAAGACACATCCAACCCAGATCAGTGGTGACCAGTAGTCATCATGACTGACAGCTATTCATTGGCCAACATGGAACAGTTCTGGTGGGTCACAGTCTTAGTTGACAGGCCTTCACTTTACAGCACAAGTGACACCTTTGTTGGCTGTCCGAGCAGAGATAAAGGAAGCAGCAGCCCAAGCCATGGAGATTATAAGCACTAAAATCATAGTGTTTACAAAAACATAGATGTTTAAAAAAAACTGTTTAACTTTGGAGCACACTTCCTATTAAAAATATTTCTTTTCAGGAAGGCTTTTAATTCTGGAGCTAATGACTTTAAACTTTCTCAGTATAAGGGAAATGGCAAAAGAACCCCAATTTGCTCAATTCGCATTCTTCTGAAATTAAACTCTCTCATAGACTCATAGACTCATAGACATTAAGGTCAGAAGGGACCATTATGATCATCTGGTCTGACCCCCTGCATGCTGCAGGCCGCAAGACCCTTCCCTGTACTCTACCGTTGAAGTCCCCAGTCCTGTGTTTTAGTGACTTCAATCGGCTGAGACCCTCCTGCTAGTGATCCCTGCCCCATGCTGCGGAGGAAGGCGAAAAACCTCCAGAGGCTCGGCCAATCTACCCTGGAGGAAAATTCCTTCCCGACCCCAAATATGGCGATCAGTAATACCCCGAGCATATAGGCAAGAGTCTCTAGCCTGACCCTTGTTGGCCATTATGTTGTTCATGTACCATTGCTTGGTTTTCCTTGACTACTATGTTTTATCATTAAACCATTCCCTCCATAAACTTATCCAACTTAATCTTAAAACCAGACAGGTCCGTCGCCCCCACCGTTTCCCTCGGAAGGCCGTTCCAATATTTCACCCCTCTGATGGTCAGAAACCTTCGTCTAATTTCTAGCCTAAACTTCCCCCCGGCCAGTTTGTATCCATTCGTTCTCGTGTCCACATTAGTACTAAACTGGAATAATTCCTCTCCCTCCCTTGTATTAACCCCTCTGATATATTTAAAGATAGCAATCATATCCCCCCTCAGCCTTCGCTTTGTCAGACTAAACAACCCAAGCTCCTCTAATCTCTTTTCATACGACAGGTTTTCCATTCCTCTGATCATCTTAGTCGCCCTTCTCTGCACCCGTTCCAGTTTGAGTTCATCTTTTTTAAACATTGGAGACCAGAACTGCACACAGTACTCCAAATGAGGTCTCACCAGTGCCTTATACAACGGAAGCAGGACCTCCCTATCTCTACTAGATATACCTCGCCTAATACATCCCAAGACCGCATTGGCTTTTTTCACCGCCACGTCACATTGCCGACTCATAGTAATCCTGCGGTCCACAAGGACCCCTAGGTCCTTCTCCTCTTCCGTTACTTCTAACCAATGCGTCCCCATCTTGTAACTAAAATTGTTATTATTCGTCCCCAAGTGCATAACCTTACACTTTTTACTATTAAATTTCATCCTATTTCTAATACTCCAATTCACAAGCTCATTCAAGTCTCCCTGCAGAGTATCCCTATCCTCCTCCGAGTTTGCAACTCCTCCCACCTTCGTATCATCCGCAAACTTTATCAGCCCACTCTTGCAATCTGTCCCGAGGTCAGTTATAAATAGATTAAATAAGATGGGTCCCAAAACCGAACCTTGAGGCACTCCACTAGTAACCTCCCTCCAACCCGACAATTCACCCTTTAATACGACCCGCTGCATTCTCCCCATTAACCAATTCCCTATCCACCTCTGGATTTTCATATCGATCCCCATGTTTTTCATTTTAACCAATAGTTCCTCATGGGGTACTGTATCAAACGCTTTACTGAAATCCAGGTAAATTAGGTCCACCGCATTTCCCTTATCTAATAAGTCCGTTACTTTCTCAAAGAAGGAGATCAGATTCGTTTGGCACGATCTGCCCTTCGTAAAACCATGCTGTAATTTATCGCATTTGCCATTAACCTCAAGGTCCTCAACTAGTTTCTCTTTCAGAATCTTCTCCAGCACCTTGCACACTACTGATGTTAAACTAACAGGCCTATAGTTACCCGGGTCACTTTTTTTCCCTTTCTTGAAAATAGGAACCACATTGGCTATTCTCCAGTCTAACGGGACTACCCCCGAGTTTACAGATTCATTAAATATAGTCGCTAATGGGCCTGCTATTTCCCGCGCCAATTCCTTCAATATTCTCGGATGAAGATCGTCTGGTCCACCCGACTTAGTCCCATTAAGGCGTTCTAGTTTTGTTTCTACCTCGGATGCGGTAATCCCCCATCCCGTATGCCCCTCTGTAACGGTGCTAGTATCCCTAATACCTTCATTGGCCTCATTAAACACCGATGCAAAATATTCATTGAGATATTGCGCCATGCCTAGATTATCTTTAATCTCCTCTCCGGCTATAGTCTTCAGCGGTCCCACTTCTTCTTTCTTTGCTTTCTTCCTATTTATATGGCTGTAAAACCTCTTTCTATTACTTTTAATTCCCCTCGCTAAGTCCAACTCTTCCCGGCCTTTGGCCTTTCTCACTCTATCTCTACATTCTCTGACTTCGCTAAGGTAAGTTTCCTTACTGATCCCTCCCCTCTTCCACTCTTTGTACGCTTTCTGTTTTTTCCTAATCGCCCCTTTCAGCCGGTCGCTCATCCAGCTCGGTCTAAGTCTCTTGCTTAGTAATCTTTTTCCCTTTTTGGGGATACAGGCCTCTGACAGCTCTTGCATCTTTAACTTAAAGTAATCCCAGGCTTCTTCTGCCTTTAGGTCCCTTAATACGTTTGCCCAATCCACTTCCCTTACCAGTCCCCTTAATTTGTTAAAATTGGCCTTTTTAAAATTATAAACCCTAGTCCTTGACTTAATTCTGGTACTCTTTCCATTTAGTTTAAAGCGAATTAGCTCATGATCACTGGAGCCCAAGTTGTCCCCCACTACCACTTCCTCAACAAGGTCCTCACTACTTACCAGAATCAAATCTAAAATGGCCTCCCCCCTCGTCGGCTCAGCTACCACTTGATAAAGGAATTGATCCGCAAGCACATCTAGGAACATCTGAGCCCTATTATTGCTACTAGCGTTTGTTCCCCAATCTATATCCGGGAAGCTTTTCTTTCATAGGAAAACCTACTTTCCTTTAAAGACCAACAGATTATTATATGAGAGGAAAACTCTATTCTCAGCACATGTTGCAGCAATATAGAAAGAATCAAATACTTAAGTAACCTTAGCATTTATTCTTCAATTGCTGGCTGCAGACCTACCAGGAAATATATGCATAGCTGAAGTAAGCATGGAAGAAAACTTTCTACAAAGATAAATTTACTGAATTGTGATAATGATTTCACTTTCCCAGCTTCCTGGAATGAGTCAGATTCCAACCAAGGAGAGCAATATCTCAGGGGAAGCGGAGGAGAAGGGGAAGAAGTGGAACTGTTCACACACGATGATGCCTTTGTAAAATGAGAGTTGAGATTATATATAGACAAACGCTTATACAGAGGACAGCAGAGCATGGTTATAACTCTGAAAGTGTTTAAAAGTTAAGCTAATTTAACCAAACAGACATGATGAAAATTATACTCCAGGATTTCCTTTCTGTTTGAGCCATGAAAAGTTATATCCAACAACAAACAAGCACTTTAGCTAAATGAGCATCTCTGGAGCTCCTCTTTCCTGGCTAGAAGTTTGGATGTAGGAGAAATCATCCCTAACACTCTTCCAAACTGCATGCGATGCAAGGGCAAGAATATTGCATTCACTTTGCGATAACAAAGCCCTGTCCCCAAACCTGCACATACCCCAGCTCAAGTACAGTGCATGAATGATTTGGCACACTTGAGGACAACATACGTGTCTCAGCCATGTACCCTAGCACAAAGCAACATACTCTTTGCTGCAAGAGGGATCGACCCAAGAGTAAGACTCAACTGTGAAGAACAAGCTCTCACTGCAAACTCAAATAAAGGTGCTAAATCAGCATATCTAAATTGGGTCTATCAGCCTCAAAGTTTTCTTTCTGGTTTAGCTCTAGCCACTAGAGGGTGAAACTGCCACAAGATACTCTATCCTCTTCATTTACATATCTGCTGAAAGTGATCAAAATTTACAAGCCTTCCAGTCATACAAGAGAACAAGTTCTCAGACTAGTCAAAATCTGAAACAGTGCTGAATGCTTCCAGGTTGACTCCATGAGGAGTCTTTTCTCAGTATTACATATTACAGAACGATGCTCCATGGATTAAGAGGAATTAAAAGCCCTTAACACCTTGAATGCTGGTGCACAGCCATGAAGCTCATCATATCTGTCAAGAATTCCCCCAAAGAACAAACCTATACATAAAATGCAAATATTCCTGAACTCAGGATCTGTGGGTCAACACAGTCCAAAGGGCATCATGTTCCTCCTATTGGAAAAGGGTACACTGTGTCAGTCCCCAGATTACTCGGGCTGCATGAATGGGTTTCAGAAGGGCCTTCTCAACCAGAAGCCTGGTGAGCCTGATATGTGGTTAAGGATGGGGCTAGTCAGGGAAAGGGGATGGGGAGAGAAACTTTTTCAGTATCAGGAGGAGGACTTCAGAATTCTTGGTGTGATAGTCAATCTCCCACTGTAGCCAGTCTTCATACATCATACAAACTCAGCAGGGTTGGGCATGGATGAAAAGCCAAGTAAAACCAAGAGTATTGCAGGAAGCAGTGTTAGTGATTCAGAACACTTCACACATTCCTAACACCAGAAGAACTGAGCCAGTGCATCAATATGATATTAGGAGGACCTAAAGTAAGAAGGTGTTTATCTTCCACAGGCCACAGAAACCCAGGAAGATTAGTGATTGTTAGGGATCCCTTCTTTATCTCTAGTAATTACATTTGATCTCAATTCACCATGCAGTTTCAATTAGCCATGGTTTTCTAAATGGTCTGTAATGAAATGCTACAAGCTGTTAAACAGCTGCCACCTTTCACCCTATAGGAAAGTGAAGTGTGTGGGGGGCTCAAACACTTACAAAAGGGAAATATTTAACATTAAATGGGATTCTTATGAAGCATGTTTTATTTCCTCCATTAGAGTTCAATTTTAATGGTAATTTTAAATAACTATCTATAACAAATGTAAAAAAACACTGTTTATGGAACATTAATGTAGCGTAGTTAAATATTCAGAAGTCAGAAAACATGAACGTTAAAAGCTTGATCAAATAACCTTAGATCTACCCCATGCATGAAAGAGTTATGTGCATGCACTACGAACGTCTACATTTACTTACGTAATGTATATTATTTGAAAGATACACAAATTATTTCTAGGCTTGGCTATGTATTTAGCTAAAAGAAGATGTGATTAGGTACTCTGGATGATTAAAAGTGAAAGCATTTTAAAAACCTGGTTTAATTCTCACTATTCATGTTTCATTTACTTTTTATATTTATCTCAGCTTGGAGAATGGAAATCAGTCAATTCAGTTTCACTTTTGTTTATCCTGGTTTTAAAACTGGAGTTGTTCTTTAAATTGTGGGAACTTAAATACTGGTCTTAGATTAAAAAAACAAACAAACAAACACAACCCTGACTTTACAAACATTAAAATAGCAACCAAGCTAAAGTCGATAGAGGCCAAGTTGAATTTTACTGTGTCCCAAATTCAGAGAAGTAAAGTTGGTGCAATTTACATCCTTTTTTCAGCCCACAACAGACCTCACAACTTAGCAAAAAACAGAACAAAAAAAGTGTACTCCACACACAATATGCCGTTTTCAAATTCTCCTACTACGTCAAATCAAACACACATACCCACAAGCAACAGCTCTCTTGCTCATTTGACAACTACGTCTCTGCCAAGTTTCACTCTGAACTTCAGTTCCTCATATTTTTGACATAGCCCTGGTTTTTTTAAAGTATAAACTAGGGTTTGTTTTCAAAAAGGTAGAGGAAAGTGAACATTCTTATCCCCTTCTCTCAAAAATAACCGATGAGGCTGTGCCAGCGCACATACACAAAACCACACACCACTACACAAATGCCTTTGGGTAGAAGACTCAAAGATTTTGGAAATTTATGAGCAGGGACAATAGGGGAGACGATAATGGGGACTGTTTTCAACCTTAACTACATCCAAGAAACATAAAACCTATTCACTGTAGACAAGAAGGAAGCTTGCTAAGGTGAGTGAGAATCTAAGCCTCAATTAGGAAAAAAATCCCCCACTGATTTTAGCCCTAATGCTTGTGAAGACCTAAATATGAATTGAGCGTAAATTGATTCCTCAGTCTACAGCTCCAGTGGCTCTGCTGCTGCGGCTCGTAGCTTTGCAAAACACCAGCAAAGTGAAAAAAACACCACTGCTCTGGTCAACGTTTCCTTTTTGTATTCACAAAAAACAGGAGTACTTGTGGCACCTTAGAGACTAACACATTTATTAGAGCATAAGCTTTTGTGGACTACAGCCCACTTCTTCGGATGCTGGGCTGTAGTCCACAAAAGCTTATGCTCTAATAAATGTGTTAGTCTCTAAGGTGCCACAAGTACTCCTGTTTTTTGTGAATACAAAAAGGAAACGTTGACCAGAGCAGTGGTGTTTTTTTCACTTTGCTGGTGTTTTGCAAAGCTACGAGCCGCAGCAGCAGAGCCACTGGAGCTGTAGACTGAGGAATCAATTTACGCTCAATTCATATTTAGGTCTTCACAAGCATTAGGGCTAAAATCAGTGGGGGATTTTTTTCCTAATTGAGGCTTAGATTCTCACTCACCTTAGCAAGCTTCCTTCTTGTCTACAGTGAATAGGTTTTATGTTTCTTGGATGTAGTTAAGGTTGAAAACAGTCCCCATTATCGTCTCCCCTATTGTCCCTGCTCATAAATTTCCAAAATCTTTGAGTCTTCTACCCAAAGGCATTTGTGTAGTGGTGTGTGGTTTTGTGTATGTGC
>NC_048317.1:15751656-15811895 GCF_013100865.1 Trachemys scripta elegans | reverse complement strand
ATGGAGATTCCACAACCTCCCTAGGCAATTTATTCTAGTGCTTAACTACCCTGAAAGTTAGGAAGTTTTTCCTAATGTCCAACCTAAATCACTCTTGCTGCAATTTAAGCCAGTTGCTTCTTGTCCTATCCTCAGAAGTTAAGGAGAATAATTTTTCTCACTCCTAATTGTAACAACCATTTATTTACTTGAAAACTGTTATCATGTCTTCCCTCATTCTTCTCTTCTCCAGACTAAACAGTTTTTTCAATCTTCTCTCATAGGTCATGTTTTCTAGACCTTTATCATTTTTGTTGCTCTTCTCTGGACTTTCTCCAATTTGTCCACATCGTTCCTGAAATGTGACGCCCAGAACTGGACACAATACTCCAGTTGAGGCCTAATCAGCATGGAGTAGAGTGGAAGAATCACTTCTTGTGTCTTGCTTACAACACTCCTGCTAATACATTACAGAATGATGTTTGATTTCTTTTGCACCAGTGTTACATGGATGACTCATATTTAGCTTGTGATCCATTATGACCCCCAGATCCCTTTCCATAGTACTCCTTCCTAGGCAGTCATTTCCCATTTTGTATGTGTGCAACTGACTGTTCCTTTCTAAGTGGACTACTTTGCATTTGTCCTTATTGAATTTCATCCTATTTACTTCAGACCATTTCTCCAGTTTGTCCAGATCATTTTAATCCTATCCTCAGAAGCACTTGCAACCCATCCCAGCTTTATATTGTCCACAAACGCTCCTGTCACTGATCAATGTTCTCTTAGGATTCTTTGCATCATATTGTCAAAAAAGAGGATGTTAGGTGCAATCTGCAAACTCCAGTATTTGCATGAACAAAGCAGGGGAAAAGGCCAAGGGCGATTACCTAGCCAGCACATACAAAGGCCAATTTACATATGCACATGTGTGCATTTTGTGTCTATGTGTTAGCAAGGGGTTTGCTTTCCTTTCCAAAGGCAGTTTGGCTTAAGTAACTCACCTTGCTTTTCGTTTGTATTGCAGATGCACTCTGGCTCGATGAAAGCTTTATTTAGATTATAAATTCATTGTGGGATGGACCTTGGGCCTCATTTCCCAGCATAAATCAGAAATAACGCCACTGCAGTCAATAGGATGTAAAGTAAAAATAATTGAATGCATGAGCTTCCATGATTTTGCAGAATTTACAGGCCCAATATATGCTGATCAGTGCCATCAGGTGGGAAGCTGGGGCTTGAAGACCCCTTTATAAACTGGTTAAGTGGTTGAAGAAAGGGCACTTTTTATGTACCCAATACCAGGGTTGCACTGTAGTACAGAAGCCAACAGAACTTGGTCACAGAAACCTCACATTCGCAGAACATGGCGCTAAATGTTATTGAAAAAGTCTCCGTTCCCAAAAGCATCACGATAATTTTAAAGTGTAAACAAAAATAGCACTACTCCCTGAGCGCTGGAGAGCACTAAAACTTGAGTGGTGACACAAGGAATCCTGTTCCACAACTTGAAATTGTGATTGATGTTTCTTTTTCTATCCCTGAAGCATCTCTGGGACATAAAATGTGAAACCAAGTGTTCTCTTTCCATTGATAAGGGCTCATTATGAACAAAACTGATTGTCTACAGCCCCATAATAGCGCTAACACATCAAACCTAATAGAAACTCTCCACCATAGGGTGCCTTCAAAATATTCACAGGATCTAAACAATGTTACTACTTTGCAAGACCTACATATTTTTTCTTCAAGAAGTAGCACTCTATGGCCCCAGTTCAGCAAAGGAGTTAAGCATATGCTTACTTTTAAGCATGTGCTTAAGTCCATCACTGTTAAGCAAAGCACTTCAGCGTATGCATAAATCTCAGTGAAGTCAGCGGTACTTAAACATGTTCTTACTAGCTCTTGTTGAAGTGCTTTGCTGAATTGGGGTACAGGAGTCTGATCCACCTTGAAGTCAAGGGGAGCTGGATCAAGTTCTGAAGCACTGGGCTTGATTCTGATCTCAGAGCGGTTTTGCAACTTAACCAAAGAGATCTGTGGATAACTCCTTCTTGTGCCCTATATCTTTGGTTGCAGCTATGATCTTCGTACAGATACAACTCATTATGCTGACCATATATACTAATGCATAACCAAATACAGCTTATCCTAGGCAGAGTTTGTAACACCGCCCATGCTGAAGGTTAACCAACATATCCCATTATAAGACCCTGTTTTCAGTGGCTTATAACTTTGCCAAATATTAATTGTTCAGTCTGAAATTTTCCATGTCAGGTGAGCAAAAAGAGTTGAGCTGTTTAGAAGAACAAGATTAGGGAAAAAGACATTGCTTCACTCATGTTGAAGAGATCATTCCCCTCTATTCGACACTGGTGAGGCCTCATCTGGAGTACTGTGTCCAGTTTTGGGTCCCACACTACAAGAAGGATGTGGAAAAATTGGAAAGAGTCCAGTGGAAGGCAACAAAAATGATCAGGGGTCTGGAGCACATGACTTATGAGGAGAGGCTGAGGGAACTGGGATTGTTTAGTCTGCAGAAGAGAAGAATGAGGGGGGGTTTGATAGCTGCTTTCAACTACCTGAAAGGGGGTTCCAAAGAGGATGGATCTAGACTGTTCTCAGTGGTAGCAGATGACAGAACAAGGAGTAATGGTCTCAAGTTGCAGTGGGGGAGGTTTAGGTTGGATATTAGGAAAAACTTTTTCACTAGGAGGGTGGTGAAGCACTGGAATGGGTTACCTAGGGAGGTGGTGGAATCTCCTTCCTTAGAGGTTTTTAAGGTCAGGCTTGACAAAGCCCTGGCTGGGATGATTTAGTTGGGAATTGGTCCTGCTTTGAGCAGGGAGTTGGACTAGATGACCTCCTGAGGTCTCTTCCAACCCTGAGATTCTATAATTCTATGTTATATACAATATATAATATTGTTACAGCCATTTCAATGAGATGCTCTAGTACTTCCATGTTTTGGAGCAAGGGCTTGGAATTTGGCACATCAAAGACATGCCTTTTGCTGCACCGAGAAATATTCTCTAATTTGGCCAAGTTACAAGCCTTTGAAAAAATCTTCATTCACACATGCTCAGCAGAGATTTTAGAATGTGGTAGTTAAATTCTCTGAAGCTTCTATCTGCTATGAGCATACTGCAGTCTGGGACCTTTTCCTGTAAGTGCTCTTCCTAGTTCCCAGGGGCCACTGTGACACTGGTCACTGGAACGCAGAACAGGGAGACTGTCTCTCCTGTGCAATCAATGGTCCTGCAGCTGGTGCCCAGGCTGGAGGAAGCTGCCTGACTTAATTCCAGAGAAGACAAGAGATGGCCAAGGTGGTGGGTGGGGCAGTGGAGGAAGTAAATTGGTACCAGTAGCCTGGGAGGGGAGAATGGGACTGGGAGCCAGTGTGGGGAGGAAAGATTGAGTTCAGACAAGGAGCTGGTGGTGGGGGAGAGAGAGAGAGGAAACTGGGACTGGCTGGACAAAGAGACCGAGAACCAGTGGCGGGGGACACAGAAGAGGAGCCTAGGATCAGGGTGGAGGAGACTGGGACTGGCTATTGTGGCAAGGCCCCTTCTGCCTCACCGGACTTAGCGCCCCCTCCTCTGGCAGGGACAGGGCCTGGGGTAAATCAGTCCCCCACGCTGGAGTGTGTCTGGCTTCCCTCTTCGGGGGTTGTTTCTCAGAGCCTGCCCGGTAGGACTCAGGGCCGGCCTGAGGAGTGCTCCTCTGGCAAACCAAGGGAAACAAGTCTCTAACCCACCGAAACAAAGGGGAGATCTTTCCCTGGCCCCACACTGGGGCAGGTGTTGTCCTGTCACCGGCCCTGGGGTGTCAGTCCTTCCCCTAAACAGGCACTGGGGTTTGGGTGTCTCCCCTATGGGGAGAAGCACAGTCTCTCACACTGGAGAAGCAGATCTCCCTGCTGCCTCCAGCCTTGCAGCAGTTTCTCTCTCTCCCCTTCCCTCTCTCTCACCAGGAGAGAAATTTTAACAGGTTTCAGGTAGCCCTTAATTGGTCTCAGGTTTCCCTAGTTGACCTGAAGTGACCCCTTCCCAGCTTGTAGGAAAAAGGGCCTTTAGCATTCTAGGGCTAACATACCTGTTTTCCCAGCCCCTCCTGCAGCCGTCCAGCCTGACTTTGTCACACTATTAGGGTGACCAGACAGCAAATGTGAAAAATCAGGACAGGGGGTGGGGGGTAATAGGAGCCTATGTAAGAAAAAGACCCCAAAATTGGGACTGTCCCTATAAAATCGGGACATCTGGTCACCCTACACACTATGTAAGGTGACTGGAACAAGGAGCCTGCAGTGGAGATTGTGATGAGGAATCCAGGATAGGAGAGGACAGGGACTTTGATGGGGAAGGATGGAGGAGGAGACTGCGGATGAAACAAGGAGCCAAGAATGGGAGAGAAAGAGACAGGACTTGGGTGGAGACAGCCTGGAGGGAACACAAGCAGAAGAGGTCAGGCTTTGGTGGGAAGAGGGGATGCAGGTTCGATGCCCTCTAGAGCACACTTCCCCTACAGAACCTGGAACTGAACCCCCGACTCCTCAGTCTCACCACCCCACCGCTGTGAGCCAATATCCACCACACTGGCAAAGTGGGTGACCCATCTCCCTGTAGTCACTGGTCCACAAAGAGGATGACAACCTACTATTGCTATGATTAACTCAATGGCAGAGGCCTGTGCTGTGTTCCTAAAAGTTCCAGCCCTGTTGAGGACCCGTATGAGAGTCAATAACGTTCCAAGTGATGGAACTGTAGTGGGTTTTGGTTGTTTGTTTTTTAAAACTAGGAAATTACACACCAAAAATTACATTACAAGAACATTAAGGTTGAAAAGTGAAGCACTCAAAAGGAAATGCCAGAATTAAGGTTGTCTGTGCAATAAATATGACCTACAAAAAGACACATATTCCTCAAACTCAGTGCTGTCCTTATATGAACTGGAGATGAGTCTTTTCTGGAAAGCAAAGGTCTAAATTTCTGATCTGCTTTTGAACCTGCTTGGCGAAGTCAAAGTAACAATGATTAAATGAGGAGGATCTAGAAATTGCTAAGTGGCAGCAGTTGGGTAGAAGAATGCAGCAAATGTTATCTTTGTCCTCAACAGAGGATCGTTGGTATGTTTCTGTATCTGGAAGATGTTTAATTGTTTTCTTCTTCTTCTAGCAAATCTATCTTCAGTGATGGTTGGTTGGAGTTCCTATTTGTCATCTGTCCCATTTTTGGCTTGAATAGCTCTGAGGTTTCAAGCTGAAGATGGGAAACTTGCACTCTGTGGCTTGGGGTATGTGAATGTGAAAACCAGGGCATTTTTACTGTGACCCCAAATTATACACAGTTCCAACGCATGTCTGGTTATTCAGACAGGGTGTATATCAGAAACGATCCATATAATACGAGGATAGCTCTTTTTTTTGGCTGGTTCTGCCAACCATTGAATCCTGCAAAACAATAGCTGAAGACAGAAAGCATCAGTGAAAAGAAAAACGGTAATTGTACAGCAGGGCATTCCTAACATAACTTGTAACCTTTATGACCTTGAAGGTTTATGATTTTTTGGAATCCAGCAAAAAGATTCTGCAATTTGCAATTAAGGGTATCAGTAAAATTAGACATTTCCAAGAAATTTCCTTTGTTTTCCTTCCACTGTCTATAAGAACTGTAGAGCATTAAAGCCATTCAGTCATATTTTACACTGTTCTCTTGCCTCTTCTGTTGAAACCTCCCCCCGTTTTTAATGTCAGATAGTAAAATCAGAATTTATGAAATCTGCTCTGAACAAGTCACTTGCCATTTGACCTCTTGTATGGAAAAGTTACTGTTATTAAGTTGTTTGGTGTCAGATTTTACCTTTCCTAGATAGCCTGGTGATAATTACCCCCTTTCATTGAAGTCAATAGCTTGACATTTGAAACGTTATGTGAAAATGAGTCAGGCAGGAGATCAATGAGATTGTTTTTCTGGAAGATGCTCGAGTTGAATTCCTGTCAAAATTCAAAACAGTAATGATGTTCTCAGTGACCACGACATTCATCTCACACTAATTATTTCTTCTGATTCCCTCCATGATAAGGACTGTGTTCTTAAAATAGACAAGGAAAGAAAGAAGGATCAGATACTCAATTGGTGTAAATGGGCCTATTCTGATTTACACCTGCTCAGAATCTGGCCCCAAATGTTTATATTTAAGGATATCATTTCCCCAGATGTAATCTGACATTAAGTAGGGGGTGTCAATCGATATCTGTAAACAGGGATTGTAATTATATTGGTATTCAGTCAGCTGTTTTTTTCTCTGCAAAGTTACGCTTGGGTTCTGATGGCAAAAGATATATTTTCTATGGGTTTGACTAGAGCTGGTTGGGAATTTTCTGACTAATTTTTTTTCCACTGGAAAATGCCAATTCTTCTAAACTAAAACTGTTCAGTGGAAAGGGTCAGATTCAACAAATTTTTCAACTTGAAAAAATTTAGAAAAAAGAAGTTTCACAATGGGTCCAGAGGTTTTGTTTCAACATTTTTGAAATAGAAATTCAAGTTTTTATGGTTTAACATAAATTTCTGTTTTGAAATTTAAGCTAATAGTAAAAATAATGTTCACAAAATATAAAAATGGTTGAATTGAAAACAAAACATTTTGAAATTATCTAAACAATGAATGGACTATAAGGTGGATAGAAAGCTGGCTAGATTGTCGGGCTCAATGGGTAGTGATCAATGGCTCCATGTCTAGTTGACAGCCGGTTTCAAGCGGAGTGCCCCAAGGGTCGGTCCTAGGGCCGGTTTTGTTCAATATCTTCATTAATGATCTGGAGGATGGTGTGGACTGCACTCTCAGCAAGTTTGCAGATGACACTAAACTGGGAGGAGTAGATATGCTGGAGGGTAGGGATCGGATACAGAGGGACCTAGACAAATTAGAGGATTGGGCCAAAAGAAACCTGATGACGTTCAACAAGAACAAGTGCAGAGTCCTGCACTTAGGACGGAAGAATCCCATGCACTGCTACAGACTAGGGACCGAATGGGTAGGTAGCAGTTCTGCAGAAAAGGACCTAGGGGTCACAGTGGACGAGAAGCTGGATATGAGTCAACAGTGTGCTCTTGTTGCCAAGAAGGCTAACGGCATTTTGGGCTGTATAAGTAGGGGCATTGCCAGCAGATCGAGGAACGTGATCGTTCCCCTTTATTCGACATTGGTGAGGCCTCATCAGGAGTACTGTGTCCAGTTTTGGGCCCCACACTACAAGAAGGATGTGGAAAAATTGGAAAGAGTCCAGCGGAGGGCAACAAAAATGATCAGGGGTCTGGAGCACATGAGTTATGAGGAGAGGTTGAGGGAACTGGGATTGTTTAGTCTTCAGAAGAGAAGAATGAGGCGGGGTTTGATAGCTGCTTTCAACTACCTGAAAGGGGGTTCCAAAGGGGATGGATCTAGACTGTTCTCAGTGGTAGCAAATGACAGAACAAGGAGTAATGGTCTCAAGTTGCAGTGGGGGAGGTTTAGGTTGGATATTAGGAAACACTATTTCACTAGGAGGGTGGTGAAGCACTGGAATGGGTTACCAAGGGAGGTGGTGGAATCTCCTTCCTTAGAGGTTTTTAAGGTCAGGCTTGACAAAGCCCTGGCTGGGATGATTTAGTTGGGGATTGGTCCTGCTTTGAGCAGGGGGTTGGACTAGATGACCTCCTGAGGTCCCTTCCAACCCTGATATTCTATGATTCTATGAAACAAAATATTTCCATTGACCCACGTTGAATTATTTTTCAGAATTTAGGTTTGCAAACATTTTTGAGATTTTGACTTGTTGTCCCAATTCAAGATGGGAATTTTTTTTTTCAGATATCTCAGTATATTTTGCGGGATGGGAAAACCTTTTCCTGCCCAGGTCTAGTTTTGAGTAGGACATTTTTAGATGATGATGTAATTAACTAGTCTACTGCATGAGATCATGCTCCTTCTATTGGTTGGTCTCAGCCACTATTAATGGAGCTCTAGGTTCAATCCCTACAGGTGACAAAGGCATTTCAATGTCTAGTTGGCAGTTGGTATCAAGCAGAGTGCTCCAGGGGTCAGTCCTAGGGCTGGTTTTGTTCAACATCTTCATTAATGATCTGGATGATGGGATGGATTGCACTCTCAGCAAGTTCGCGGATGACACTAAACTGGGGGGAGAGGTAGATACGCTGGAGGGTAGGGATAGGGTCCAGCATGACCTAGACAAATTGGAGGATTGGGCCAGAATAAATCTGATGTGGTTCAACAAGAACAAGTGCAGAGTCCTGAACTTAGGACAGAAGAATCCCATGCACTACTACAGGCTGGGGACCGACTGGCTAAGCGGCAGTTCTGCAGAAAAGGACCTATGGATTACAGTGGATGAGAAGCTAGAAATGAGTCAGCAGTGTGCCTTTGTTGCCAAGAAGGCTAACGGCATTTTGGGCTGCATTAGTAGGAGCACTGCCAGCAGATCAAGGGAAGTGATTATTCCTTTCTATTCAGCACTGGTGAGGCCACATCTGGAGTACTGCGTCCAGTTTTGGGCCTCCCACCACAGAAGGGATGTGGATAAATTGGAGAGAGTCCAGCGGAGGGCAACGAAAATGATTAGGAGGCTGGGGCACATGACTTACAAGGAGAAGCTGAGGGAACTGGGCTTGTTTAGTCTGCAGAAGAGAAGAATGAGGGGGATTTGATAGCAGCCTTCAACTATCTGAAGGGGGGTTTCAAAGGGGATGGGGAGCTGTGTGCTGAGCCTAAGGGCCTGCTAGGCTAGGCTGAGAGCTTCCTAAGGAGGCTCTAGCCCAGGGGTCGGTAACCTTTCAGAAGTGGGGTGCTGAGTCTTCATTTATTCACTCTGATTTAAGGTTTCGCGTGCCAGTCATACATTTTAACGTTTTTAGAAGGTCTCTTTCTATAAGTCTATAATATAGAACTCAACTATTGTTGTATGTAAAGTAAATAAGGTTTTTAAAATGTTTAAGAAGCTTCATTTAAAATTAAATTAAAATGCAGAGCCCCCTGGACCGGTGGCCAGGACCCGGGCAGTGTGAGTGCCACTGAAAATCAGCTTGTGTGCCGCCTTTGGCACGTGTGCCATAGGTTGCCTACCCCTGCTCTAGCCTGCCCTCCTTTGGTCTCTAATCCCTTTAGGATCCTTCGAGGAGGAGGGGGTGGGGCTAACTCAAGGGTTTAAAAAGCCAGCTCCTAAGTGACCAGAGGAGCCAGTAAACAGGGGAGTTTTGTGAGGGAGTTTAGAGAGGGAGTCGGAGAGCCAGATAAACGTTCTCTAAACGTAAGCCAATAACCCCCACACACACACACACACTCACACCCCCCCCAAAGGAAAACCCACACAAAGAACAAGAAAACAAACAAACACTCTGCAAGAATAAAAATAATGCAGGCAAAAGTCCAGCAGCAGAATGAGGGCATCCAGATTATTGCACTGACTGCAGCCTGTGCCATTCCCTGCATTGTGGGCAGGCAGCATATGTGTGCACTCCGTGCATCTGCTACAGCTCGTGGCTCTCAGAGACTGAGCAGGCGTTCTTCAGACCAGAGTGGCTAAGCTGGAGGAGCTAATGGAGACAGAGAGGTACGCAAAGGAGAATTCTGGGACACAGTAGAGCGCTCCTACCCGCTGTCTGACAACCTCCAATAACGCTGTTGAGGAGCATTATAGAAATATAGATAGCTGGGTTTGTGAACCTCACAGTGAATTGCCTGACAGGTACGAAGGTTGCAGACCTCTCCAGTCATCTAGACGGACTGGGGAGTGCTGGTGGTCATGGTGCACATAGGTACCATTGACATAGGGAAAGGTAGGAGGGAGGTCCTGGAGGCCAAATTTAGGCTGCTGATTTAAGTCCAGGACCTCCATCCTAGCAGTCTCTGGAATGCTTCCCGTTCCACGCGCAGGGCCAGTTAGACAGGCAGCACGGCAGGGTCTCAATGTGTGGATGAGATGACAGAAGAGGGATTTAGGTTTAGCAGGCTCTGGGGAACTTTTTGGGACAGATAGTTAGCTCCAAAGGAGACTGCCAAGAGTTACAAAGGGTCTCACAAAGCTGGGTGATCAGGCAGCAAAATGGCAGATGAAATTCAATGTTGATAAATGCAAAGTAATGCACATTGGAAAACCTAATTCCAACTATACATACAGAATGATGGGGTCTAAGTTAGCCGTTACCACCCAAGAAAGCTCTTGGAGTTATCATAGATAATTCTCTAAAAACGTCGGCTTAATGTGCAGCGGCAGTCAACAAAGCGAACAGAATGTTGGGAACCATTAGGAAAGAGATAGAAAATAAGACAGAAAATATCATATTGCCTCTATATAAATCCATGGTATGCCCACACCTTGAATACTGCATGCAGTTCTAGTGGCCCCATCTCAAAATGAATATATTAGAAATGGAAAAAGTACAAAGAAGGGTGACAAAATTGATTAGGGGGATGGAACAGTTTCCATATGAGCAGAGATTAAAAAGACTGGGACTGTTTAGCTTGGAAAAGAGACGACTGAGGGAAGATATGATAGAGGTCTCTAAAATCATGACTGGTGTGGAGAAAGTGAATAGGAAAGTGTTATTTACCCTTTCATATAACACAAAACCAGGGGTCACCCAAAGAAATTAATAGGCAGCAACTTTAAAACAAACAAAAGAAAGTACTTCTTCATATAACACAGTCAACCTGTGGAACTCATTGCCAGGGGACATTTTGAAGGCCAAAAGTATAACTGGATTCAAAAAAGAATTACATACATTCATGGAGGATAGGTCCATCAATGGCTGTTAGTCAAGATGGTCAGGAATGCAACCCCATACTTTGGGTATTCCTAAATATCTGACTGCTAGAAGCTGGGGCTGGATGACAGGGGATGGATTACTTGATAAATGCCCTGTTCTGTTCCTTCCCTCTGAAGCATCTAGCACCAGCCGCTGTTGGAAGACAGAATACTGGGCTAGATGGATCATTGTTCTTATCCAGTACGGTCATTCGTATGTGTGTAATGATATGCAGTCTGTATACAATATTGTATAAGCACACACATACATTATATATGTGTGTGTGTGTATATAATGGAAAAGAAATTTATAAATTTATTTACAAGATATTTTTTCATTGTTAGTCCATGCTTACTTGTGTATATAAATAAAATTTCACTGTTGCTTTTTTTCTTTCTCTTCCAATATGTGCTTATATTGTTTAGGTAGTTGTCCATATATTGACCAGACAATTGCAGGGATTAGGGGAGTTGAAAGTACTTGCACATATATTTATACATGTACTTATAAGTACTTCTGTAATGGTGTGCGTGGCACTTATACTGTACTTAAGTCCTTTTGCTCAGTACTTATTGCAACATTGAATTTTAAACAGGTACTCATCATCAAACAAGTGTCTTTCGAATGGGGTTCATGATTTAACTCTTTTATCAGTGACCTGGAAGAAACCAGAAAATCAGCTCTGATAAAATTTGCAGATGACACAAACATTGCGGGAGGGGTAAATAATGAAGAGGACAGGTGACTGATGCAGAGCGATCTGGAGCACTTGGTAAACTGGGTGCAAGCAAACAAGGGGTGGGATGCACAAGGGGAATTAAGCTGCCGCAATGCTCAGTGTTGCAATGTCTAACTTTTAGGTGACCTGCTGCCTAGTGGAATTCACAACCTTGAGTTAGGTGCCTAGGCTCCCTGTCAATGCCTGGCGAGAGTTAGTTGCCTGTGACAGGGTGTTCAAACCCCTCAATGGACAGGAGGGCTTTCAGGAGCAGCTCTGGGCTAAGGAAGCCCTGCCCTTCCGCCCATGCCAAGCCTCCTCAAGTTGGAGGCGGGGTTTAAAAGCCAGCCTGGCAGCTCAGTCAGGGGCTGGGAAGCCAGGGAGGAGGATGGGCCCAGGGAGCTCCAGGGGAGAATATGAGCTGAGCCCACACCAAGCCAGGGACCGGGCACCCAGTGACTGGGTCCAGGGCTGGAAACCCAGAAGAAGACACTCCTCAGAGATGGGCGGTAGCTGGATGGTTGGGGTGCAGACTCAGGTAGGAAGTGACCCAGGGAAGCTGATTTGAGGCTGACACAAGATGCTGACAGATGAGCAGCCAAACCAGCCTCCCAGGGCCCTAAGTTGGAACCCAGTGGAGTGGGAGGCCCCTATTCTCCTACCCTACCCTGCACCATGACCACTAGGCAGAGTTGCTGGTCCGAGGACTGTATTCACTAAGTGGTGTTGCCTCCCCAAGGACTGCATCCACTAGGTGGGGTTGCCACCCTCTGGACCACACCCATTAATGGTGACTGCCACCGTAGCCAGTAGGCAGGAGACCTTCCCTCCCAACTACAGTGCCTAAGAATGGAATTAGCAAAAACTAGCACACTAACGGGGAGCCACTTAAACTAGCCAATCGGAAATGCTGAAGAGAGGGGTGTGGCCTAAGCCCGTCCCCTCAAAGGGAATTTAGCACCTCAGTCTGGGCTGGAGGGAGGCAGGAACTTGAGCTTGGCCCCCCACCGCACAGGAGAGAGCTCTAATCGCCGGGCTCTGGGGTGGGTCTCTCTTTTCCCCTCTCAACCTCTCCTGTTGGAACTCTTCCACTGTGTATAAATTAAATTCTCATTCGGTGTGTGCGCGGGCAAGAGAGAGACAAGAAGGACTAACAAGATCCATTGGCTGGAAGTTGAATGTAGACAAATTCAGACTGGAAATAAGGTGTGATTTTTTGATAGTGCAGGTAATTAACCATTGGCACAATTTACCAAGGGTCATGGTGGATTCTCCATCACTGGCAATTTTTAAATGAAGATTGAATGCTTTTCTAAAAGATCTGCTCTAGTTCAAAAAGGAATTAATTCAGGGCAGTCCTATGGCCTGTGATATACAGGAGGTCAGAACAGATCATCACAGGGTCTTATCTGGACTAATAAACTATGAATTTATTAAATGCGTGTGATTACTTATACAGTAAAATAATACGCTCAGTGTAAGTAAGCATAGCAGAATTAAGCCCTAAGGGCAAAATTCGTAGATGATAGAGAAAAATACCTGTTAGGTCCCATCTAGTCTTTCCCTCTTGGGGCCAATGCAGGATCACTCCCATTTTCTACTGTTTTATACAGTCTCTTTTACTCCGTAATCTCCATGCAGCACTCCAAGGTCTCTAGGTACCAGCAAAGAATGGAATTAATCATTCACAGGGTAACATAGCCAAATAGATTTGGGAGTCAGAGCGGACCACGCCAATTCTCTTACCCCGCACACTGAATACATAAGCATTGCATGAGTAGAAAAGGAACAAGGGGATCAGGAGTCCTGCCCGTGTAGAAAAGTGCTCCATTTCTGCCTTGAGGAGTATGGAGAACAGCATTGGAAGCAGAGGCCTTTGTAAGCTGCCCCTCCCTTCAACATTGGGCCTTGTGCCAGCCCGAAGCTTAAAGAGAACAGTGGTGGTAGAACTGGGGATTGTATCTAAAAGCAGCACTCAAGGCAGGTTTCCTCCAGTGTAAGTCCTGAGCTTGTGGGGGAACAGCTAGGGCTGGACAGTGGCATTATTTCACCAGAGGATTCAGAATCAGTGAATTCTACTAAGGTGAGTATTTGCAAATCTGCTGCTTTTTTCTCCCAGTCCTGGTGAGATCCTGGACCCAGTGAAATCAATGGACAAAGGACCCATTAACATAAATGGGGCTTTTATCCCTAAGTTTTCAGTCATAGAATCATAGAATCATAGAATATCAGAGTTGGAAGGGACCTCAAGAGGTCATCTAGTCCAACCCCCTGCTCAAAGCAGGACCAATTCCCAGCTAAATCATCCCAGCCAGGGCTTTGTCAAGCCGGGCCTTAAAAACCTCCAAGGAAGGAGACTCCACCACCTCCCTAGGTAACGCATTCCAGTGTTTCACCACCCTCCTAGTGAAATAGTTTTTCCTGATATCCAACCTGGACCTCCCCCACTGCAACTTGAGACCATTGCTCCTTGTTCTGTCATCTGCCACCACTGAGAACAGCCGAGCTCCATCCTCTTTGGAACCCCCCTTCAGGTAGTTGAAGGCTGCTATCAAATCCCCCCTCATTCTTCTCTTCTGGAGACTAAACAATCCCAGTCATCCTTACATGGTGCAGAATTGCTAGATTGCAAAACTCTGCCATTAAATAAGAAACGCTCCCCAGTTATAATCATCCCTGATATTCATACAGCATCTTTCAACAGGAAGGATTCAGTACTATCCAGAAAGGGGTTACCATTAAGAAACAGGGCCACCCAGAGGATTCAGGGGGCCTGGGGTCTTTGGAGGCAGGGGGCCCCCACCGCCAAATTGCTGCCGAAGACCTGGCACTTCGGTGGCAGGTCCTGGGGCGGAAGGACCCCCCGCCGCGGGTCTTCAGGGCACTTTGGCAGCGGGTCCTGGAGTGGAAGGACCCCCCGCTACCGAACTGCCGCCGAAGACCCAGAGCGGAAGAAGCTCCGGAGACCTGGCCCCCTGCAACAGTTTTCCGGGGCTCCTGGAGCGAGTGAAGGACCCCGCTCCAGGGGCCATGAAAAACTCTCGTGGGGGCCCCTGAGGCGCCCGGAGCCTGGGGCAAATTGCCCCACTTGCCCCCCCACCACCACCCCCCGGGCGACCCTGTTAAGAAATCAGCACCTAGCAACTGTTACAGTGGCCAACTCATGATTTTATTACCTGTCTTGCGCTAGTGTTTCTCTTTAAGCCCCAGTTGCTGAAATCATGATATGGTGTGAGAATTTCAGTTTTCATTTAGACAAAAATGGCTAGCTATGGTTGCAGAGTAAAGCTTGAACTTGTGAAGTGCATCCTGAAGGCTCAGGAAATAGAAGGCAAAGAAAAAAAAACCCAACATTTATTATTTTTGAAAAAATCCTGATTTTCAAGCTAATTTCATGATCTTGGGGAGCCTGACTCATGATTTTTTAATGTTTGGGGTTGGCAGTACTGCTCAGTTACCACTCTACCTTACCTGCAAGGCATTCTCACTAATAGCACTGCTAATGGAGACCAAAGTATGGGCAGTCATAGACGAGGATGGTAAACAGGCATTCAAACCTCTTAGTTCAGGCCTGTTGCATTTGGAAATTCATATCTATAAATAAACAACTGCAGATCGCTCCCGCACAGTTCACTAAATATGTACCACTGCTTTATCACCACCACCCGAATGGAATCCACAACAACCACCTTTTATTCCCACAGGGGAAAAAGACACTAGCAGAACCCCTGTTAACCAGAGAAAGGTGAACAGCCAGAGTTCAAGAAACCCCCTAGGCTCCTTGCTTTGCCACTCTAATATGGCAGGCACTCAGGTATTGCAGTGATGGGTCCCAGCACAAAACACTAAGCTAACTAGCTGGATTTCTTCTGATGTGGATGTGAAGCAGCACGGTCCTGCACTATGCCATAGGGTAGCTGCACTGAGAAATAAATCTATCACTATCAAATGCTAAACCAGACCCAGAATGTGTTTAATAGACTAGGACCATTTCTGTGATGTTCACAGTATGCACAGAGAAGTTTGATAAAAAACATAAATACTCTTGCTGTAAGATTGCAACATAACACTACTTGATTTCTTAGAATTCAGAACCCTAACACAAGAGCCTAAAAACAGAAAGAGAGAAAGCAGGCTGCTCCCTAAGGCAGAGAGACACAACTCATCCACCTTTCTGTAGGCTGGCTCTTTGCCGAAATGACTGATCACGTGCTTCCCTACAGAGCCCCATAGTTTGCAAGCAGGACCAGGAACCCCCTTCCTTCCAATACAGACTCTTAAGTGATAGCTTGTGATTCCAACACTGTTCCCAGTGCATCAGTTTCCTTCCTCTGTTTTCCTAAGCCTCAATGCAGGAATCACTAGGTGAAATTTCACAGCAGGAGGTCAGACTAGATGATTATAATGGCCCCTTCTAGCCTTAAAATCCATGAATCTGTGCATGTTTCTGGCACATGATGTGAATTTATGAAAAGTAATTAACTTCCTTTTCAAAATGGGCATTATGTGACCTCTTAGCATAAATAGAGCTCTCCTTGAGCCTTCCAGCATATCCTCTGGGCTTCTGCACAGATACTGCAGGGCTATTTCTTTCCCTCCAGACACAAAATATTTCCTAGCAAGTAGAGTGATGTCATATTAGCTAATGGTCTTTAATTACGCCTGGCCACTTAGGGACAGTGAGAGAGGAAAGCTTGTCATACACAGGACTTGTGGCTACTGAGAACTGGTCTCTTGCCTCGAAAAGGTGTGCGCACCACAAAGGCACTTATCAGTGTACTTTTGTGACTGTACAGCTGTCTCACAAAGCAGGGAGCCCACGGGCCTTCTTGGTGACTCTGTTGAGACCACGGAGAACTGGACTGCCCATTCCCCAGATAGCACCGTCAGCGTCTCCCCAGAGCAGCCTGCTCCGAGGAGGCGGAGGCAGGAGCAGGCAGTCCTGTGTGAGGGAGAGGGGCAGTGAAATGGGGAATGTCAATTGTAGAGAGAAGGGTGGGAAACGTTGAACTCACTAGGAATTAGGTTTGTGCCAACATAAGATTACAGCAGATCTAGGGAGAGGAACAAGAACCGGGCACAAGTTAAAAACAGAAAGGGATGGATATGGGGGAAAACACCCATTTGTCCTGCATCCCTCTCACCCTCCTCGGTGCCGTGACAGAGTTCTTAGAGGCAAGACCCTGCCTTACTGCAGCCCTGTGGCATGCCTAGCACACACATGGATGCTCTGATTCTTTAAGGTTGATATTCCAGTAGCACACGGCAGCCCCCAGTCAGGCTCGGGGCCTCATTATGCAAGGTGCTGTACAGACACAAAGGAAGACAGTCCCTGGCCTGAACAGTTTATAGTTCCAGGGGCAGAGTCTCAGCTGGTGTAATTCAATATAGTTCCGCTGAAGTCAATGAAGCTCTGCCAGTTTATACCAGACCTGGCCCGAAGAGTAAACAATCTTATCTTTAAACAGCACCTTTCACCCTGAAGCACTTCACAAGCAAACCCTTTCCTGCTAAATAGTCAAACAAGCCCCTTTGTGCTTGCTCCCATAGAGCCCTGCTGCTTGGGAGGCGTTCCCCATACACAGCCACAAAACTAACTCCTCCTCCTTCCCAACCCTCCTTATCCCCGATGCCTACAAAAACCATGACTATGCTTAGGCTGCTGGTGTGCCGAGACCACTGTCTATCAGGCTAATCGGTACTGTCTCATTGTTTCTTTGTGCTCCCCCCCCCTGTCTGTATCTACTAGTTGTCTCTTGTTTTATTCTTTGATTGTAAACTCCGTGGGGCAGCATTTTTTTCCGGTATTCGTACAGCACCTAGCACAACGGGGTCTTGGGCTGTGACGGGGGCTCCAAAGTGCTCCGGTAATACAAATCATAAATAATAATAACAAGCACCACTACAGGAATCACATCACCTACCACTCATGTGTAGTTCCCAACAACATACTCAGAAGTATAGGACAGAAAGTAAAGTAGAATTGAAATTATGGGAGCAGAATGTTTTTCCTATGCTGGTGTAGCGCCAACAGACCCCAGGGGGATCGAACCAGGGACCTCGGGAGCTTAGTGCATGAGCCTCTACCGCATAAGCTAAAAGCCATCTGGCTGCTAGCTAAGGCTGTAAAGCAGACTAATTTTATCTCTCGCTTTAAGTGGTCTCAGTGCCACTAGATGGGCCAGAGAACCACATCCAGGAGGTGTGTGGGTTACACTGGCATTTTGCTGGGCTAGCTCTCCTCTCACAAAGAGATCCGCAGGGCTTTTGCTTTGGTCAGGATTTCAGTTATGTGCATCGTCGCAAAGGAGACACTTCTAAGTTAACATCTAGAATTTAATTCTACCAGTTCTCGGGTGCTGATTGACACTGACTCACAGGGAAGGGAGCCACCACACAGGACCATCAGTCCCATTTTCTGCTCCCTGGCTTTTCCAGACAAGTCTCCCAAACATCACAGACCAGGCAGTATAGAAGGACAGAGTGAAATTTCCATTCACCAGGCTGTATTGAAACTTTCTCAAAGGCACAAGTATCAGTGTAACCCACACCCACTCAGTGTGACACTGTCCCCCTCTAGTGGTGGCTGGGCCACACAGCGTCCATGAGCCTGCTGGCCTCTGGATCTTAAAGCATGAGTCCTTACTACCCAATCTGAAGGATCTAGGTCAGTAGGGTTGCCAACTGTCTAATCACACAAACCCAAACACCCTTGCCCTGACCCACATCCCACCCCTTCTCCAAGGCCCCGCCTCCCGCTCACTCCATCCCCCTCCCTTCGTCACTCACTCTTCCCCACCCTCACTCACTTTCACCGGGCTGGGGCAGGGGGTTGGGGTGTGGGAGGGAGTGTGGGCTCTGGGCTGTGAGGTGGGGATGAGGGATTTGGAGTGTTGGAGGGGGCTCCGGGTTGGGGCAGGGTGGTGGGGTGCAGGAGGGGGTGTGGGCTCTGGGAGGGAGTTTGGGTGAGGGAGGGGGCTCAGGGCTGGGGTAGCAGTTGGGGGTGTGGGATGTGGGCTCTGGGAGGGAGTTTGGGTGAGGGAGGGGGCTCAGGGCTGGGGCAGGGGGTTGGGGTGTGGGAGGGGGTGTGGGCTCTGGGAGGGAGTTTGGGTGTGGGAGGGGGCTCAGGGCTGGGGTAGCAGTTGGGGGTGTGGGATGTGGGCTCTGGGAGGGAGTTTGGGTGAGGGAGGGGGCTCAGGGCTGGGGCAGGGGGTTGGGGTGTGGGAGGGGTGAGGGGTGTGGGCTCCAGCTGGGTGGCGCTTACCTCAGGTGGCTTCCGGAAGCAACTGATGTGTCCAGGTCCTAGGCTAAGGGGTGGCTCTGTACGTGGCTCTGCGCGCTGCTCCTGCCTGCAGACACCACCCCCGCAGCTCCCATTGGCCACAGTTCCTGGCCAATGGGAGTTGCAGAGTTGGTGGGTGGGGGTGGGGCAGCACGCAGCGACGTGCCGGTCGCTTCCAGGAGCCATGCGGAGCCAGGGCAGGTAGGGAGCCTCTCTCAGCCCCACTGAGCCGCCAGACGTTTAGTGGCCTATTAAAATCTCCTGGATTGGTTTCAGTAGCCTCCGGGACATCCAGGCCAATCCAGGAGGGTTAGCAACCCTATTGGTCAGTTACAAGTGAGAGAGAAAGGCAAAAGTCAGGCAGATACCCAGACAGAAAGTACACACTTTCACTTCCTTCTCTCCAGCATCTGCATATAAACACTGGGCACTCTGTGACTGACACACCTATAGACACTCCTGGGTCCTACCATAAGATACAGGCCTCATTCAGCATTAATATGTTTGCTCTCTGAGCCAGAGAGCGAAAAGGAAAGACTTTTAAAAAGAGAGAGACAATGAGGAAATGATTAAAAAATGTCCAGAGTCTTTAAGAACTTGCATACTGGGGCTGCAGTCAGCTCTGTAGCCATAATATGATGTCATTTAGTTAGGATCTGTCTGCATTTATCTAAGTAGGTTACTTACCAGTCATTCCAAAGCCAATTTTCGCTGACTTCAGTAAGTAAAGAACTGCATGCTTAAGCATCTTAGTAGGAGAACGTAAAATAGATTGTTCCGAGCTTATGCACCCAATTGAATTAGGGAGAAATAATATGATTCTGGGGTAATGCATTCTGGGCTGGCTGCTCCCCATAGAACGGACAGAGAAGGTCTGGTCTCCTTGCCAGGTCTCACTGTGAGTATGTCTGCACAAGAGCTGGCGGTGTAGAGACACTGATTGAATTAGTGTGCTACAAGTAGCAGGGGAGCTGCAGCTGCTTGGGTGGTGGGGTGGGCTCGTCACCCCAAGGACAATCCTGTCTGACACTGTAAGGTACTGTGATGGGGCAAGGCCAGATGGCTACAGTAAAATAGTAAGGAACAGGTATGTTAGCCCCAGGCTAAACAAATCCCTGGTACCATGGTAACCAAATGGCAGTTGCTCCAGGTTAATCAAGACACCTGGGGCCAATTAAGATCCTTCTAGAAGGCAGTGGAGATAGCTAGATTGATTGGGACACCTGAAGTCAATCAAGGGCTGGCTTGAACTAGTTAAAAGCCTCCCAGTTAGTCAGTGTGGTGTGGGTGTTGGGAGCTATAGGAGGGAGCTGTGGTGTTGGAGGAATGAAGCAACACAAATCTGTATCAGGTGCAAGGAAGGAGGCCCTGAGGTAATGATGAAAGAGATATTGAGTGGGGGCTGCTGTGGGGAAGTGGCCCAGGGAATTGTACATGACCTATTTCCAAAAAGTCAGCTACCATAGCTGCTAATTTTAGGGTCCCTGGGCTGGAGCCTGGAGTAGAGGGTGGGCCTGGGCTCCCCCTCCCCTCCCTGATTAATCATTGAGACTGGGAGACAACAGAGACTGTGCGAGGGAGGGTTGCTTCTCCTCACCTCCCTTGTTGGCTTATGATGAAAATGGCTCAGTAGGCTGTGACCCTTGTCTCTAGAGAGAGAAGGGCTACGTGGAGGGTCACACTGAGCCTCTGAGGCTAGCGAAATCCGCCAGGAAACACAGGACCCACGGAGTCAAGGACAGAGCTTTGTCACAGTACATAGACTCATAGTCTTGAAGGTCAGAAGGGACCATTATGATCATCTAGTCTGACCTCCTGCACAACGCAGGCCACAGAATCTCACCCACCCACTCCTGTAACAACCCCCTAACCTATGTCTGAGCTACTGAAGTCCTCAAATCGTGGTTTAAAGACCTCAAGGTGCAGAGAATCCTCCAGCAAGTGACCCGTGCCCCACGCTGCAGAGGAAGGCGAAAAACCTCCAAGGCCTCTGCCAATCTGCCCTGGAGGAAAATTGCTTCCCGACCCCAGATATGGTGATCAGCTAAACCCCCAGCACCTCGCCCGTCTTGCAGCCATGGCCACACACTCTGTTTTGCCCACTGACTCAATCACAGCTAGTGCAGACAGGATCTAGGTCTTTGTGTCTGACTGGCGCCTAGGGCAGTTCTTGGGTTAGAAAAAAGCTCATTCGCATCTCACCACGTTTACAGCTGCGTAACTCCGCTGCGCCACACTCCCGATTTATACCGGTGTCATTGAGATCTGGTTCAGGCCTCATACGTCTAATGTCTGTATCCAATATTTTGACCTTCCTGAAGCTGCAAAACATATCCCATGGAGCACAGCTTCCCTGCCCATGGAGACAGGGCAAAACGTGGTCCTCGTTCAGCTTTCCAGTGCAGGGACTGTGGTAAAGCAGCTGCTTGGAACAGAAAGGGTTTCTTCCTACGGGGGGTTCTGGCTACTCTGGGTTGTGCCTCTGTTGCACCTGCCATACGTGCACCTGTGCATGCCAAACAGGTCACTGCTTTGTACTTGGACTGTGTCTTTTACCTGAGAATCTCAAACACTTTAAAAACATTAATTCTCACAAAGCTGCAAAAGGCTGATAGTATTAATGTTATCCCCACTTTACAGCTTGAAGGGTCAACTAACGCAGAGAGAGGTGTAGTGCATTGGCCGAAGTTACACTGTGACAAACCCAGAATTCCTGGCTCTGAGTTCCTCGCCTTAACTGCTCGCCCACCCGCCTCTGCAGTGATGGGACTAGACTCAAGGATTCCGCTCCCAGTCCCCTGCTTTGACCACTATAGCCCACGTCTTCAGCACTGCTAGAGTTACCCTGCTTGTTACAAAGAATACTTTGCTATTTATGTAAGTTAAGTTAATAATAATGAATACAGTCCACTGGCTGCTACAATTAAAGAGAACATAGCAAAGCATTATTTCCAGTGTTATCATTCACCATGGTTTTTAAGTTTGGTTAAACATGAGTAAAAATACTTAGCACTAGGATAGCACTTCCCATCTCATGGCATTAGCTATATAATACCTTGGGGGGTGTATGTCTTAAAGCTTTAATTTCAGCAGGCATGAAAGTCACTGACCGCCTGATAGGTACTTATATGACCTCACAGCAAGCCAGGGGTTCATCCAGGGCTGGTGCAAGGAAGTTTCGCGCCCGAGGTGAAACTTTCACCTTGTGCCCCCTCTCCAGCCTTGTGGCAGCTCCCTGCCCCTCCTCCACCCTGAGGCACCCCCTCCCACGGCACCTCTCCCCCCTGCCCTGAGGTGCCCCCCCACGGCAGCTCCCCACCCCCCAGCCCGGGGATCCATGCGGCAGCTCTGACCCAGGGGAACCCCTGGGCTGCTGGCGGCACGCTGACCCGCGGAACCCCTGGGCTGCTGGTGGTGGGCTGACCCAGGGGAACCCCTGGGCTGCCGGCGGCGCACTGACCCAGGGGAATCCTTGGGCTGCCTGCCGGTGGCTCAGACTCCCTCTCCCTCCCAGCCTAGGAACGCTGTAAAAAAAAATTGGGGCACCGCTTTTTGGCACCCGCAAATCTTGGCGCCCTAGGCAACCGCCTAGTTGGCCTAAATGGTAGCACCGGCCCTGGGTTCATCTCTGCCCTGACTTGCAAAGTACAGTAACAGAGCTGGCCTTACACACCAGACATTTGGGGTTCTGGTCTTGGGCTATATACATTCAAGGCCATCTTTTCCAATGCATTGTAGGTTAGGTGTAGGTAGTTCATGATTTACCAAGCACTCTACACTAGCAGTGTTAATTGCTAAGCTTCCCTCATGGAATAAAAACATTTGAAACAGCTGTGTATCAAAAGCCTCCTTAAGTAGAACAGTAGCTAATCTACACATTTGTGTTATTCATATTTACATTTCCAAATAAAGAACATACTCCGAACAAACATTCTTAACAGCTGCACTTTGACAGGAAATCCTTCCAAGGTCTTCTATTTGTGTGTGTGTGTGTGTGTGTGTGTGTATATCTATATCTATATATCGGCCTTAGAGGAATTTCCTGTCAATGCTCTGCTGATAAGTATATATATACATATAACAATTTGGATGCACACAGTTTAATATCTCATAAGCTATTAAAATATGCCTGTCTCTGAAGGAAGTACATTTAGTTTAGGTCTCACTCATGTAAACGCTACCATATGGCATATTTTTCATATCTCACTGGAACTCTTTATACATGTATTCAGTCAAGGAAAAATATTTCCCAGAAACTTCTTGTGGTCATTTATGACCAATAAGTAGAAGATGTTTAATTTAAGTAAGCAACCCTCATAAAGGAAGCTCTGTAGAGTTCTTGGAATGTTGTCAAAGAATTTCAGTTTATAGGACTTCACATAAAATTCACACAAAATGCCTTGAAAGCTGTATATTTCTTCACCTTTTTCTTGGCAGTGCACGGAGCCCTGTTGGCAGAAGGCATGTGGGGGTGACCCTTATTTTCCATGTTAGGGGACCCTCTATTCATTCAGGTTTGGCCTAAATGAGGTAGTGTCAAGAAAAATGTGATTCTACAGTAACTCACTCCTGGTGAATAGAGCGGCTCCCAGAGATTCCATGTCAAATCACTGCCTGAAAAGTATGTTTTTCCCCCATCAAATGTGAAAATTATGGCCTGGTTTAATGCAAAAATGATGTCCTTGTTCATTGATTCTGAGTGCTGTTCCAATATGATGGAAGGCTCGCCACAAGCACCGGTAAAGCCAAATCACTGGCCCACATCAGACGCTGATGATGCGTCTTTTGCCAAATGCTGGATTCTCCTTCTAACATGGCTGTCGTTTGGCCTCAAATAGATTAAACTGTTATTCAGGCCTGGAATTACTGCCATTACAAATTGTGTAGAGACGTGCACGCTGATGCTGATGTCTTTGGAAGTGCACTTGCTGTGGTGTTAACCGTCTCCAGATGATTTAAAGAGGTTGGTTTGGGTTGGCAATTCATTTTGCAGTGAACTTTGTGGGGTAATCACATGTAGAACTACTAAATAAAGCTTTGCTTTGCTAAGGACATTCTATTGTATAATCAAAAAACGTAAAATCCTCTTTGCTTCTCCAGGTGCACACAGTGAAATGTAGCTTTATTTAATCTCTACCCAGGGCTGAGCGAAGGTCACGTGAAATCTGCAACTCGCAGCAGCCTTCTGGAAATAAAGACAAGCAAGAGCACATCTCAACACCCCATTGGCTGCCTGAGAGTCTCCAGGCCCACATCAAGGTCCTTCTCTTAATCTTTAAAGCCCTCAAAGGTGCTGGAGTCTGGCTGTCTGATCCTCCGTCTGCTACAACTGTGACCAGCAAGGACACTGCCATTAGTGGAGCCAAGCATGAAATTTGCTGGCTTCAGGGACATTGCTCAGGCTTCTGCTTCAGCCCTGGCTGGTCGAGCTTTTGGCCCTGGGCTTCACACCCATGTGTTCTGCTTTCTGCTCTGAGCCCCAGAGAGTCTAACGCCAGCCCTGCTTGGTGGCCCCCTTGAAACCTGCCCCCCCAGAGGGCCCCGGACCCCTGGCTGAGAATCACTGCTCTAGAGCTCCTTATTAAGGATCAAAATAAACCAGAACATGACCCTTCTCAGAAAAGAATACAGGCCCACCTTTGTGTCCAATGAGGAGACCTGCCAAACTTCAGCATTTCCCTAAGCACTCATCACAGCAGTATCCAAGTGTTGGCACCTTTACCTGCGGCTATTTTACAAAAGTCTCCGAGGAACAGCAGCCAAACTCAGGAGGTAGACAGCAGGCTCCTTTGTGGATAAAGGCAGGTCTCCCCTGGGTGGAATTCCCGCCATGGAGAGGACCAGCACAAAGGCCTATGCACCAGGTCAGTATCTTGAAGGCTTATGTGGGTGCTGAGGAGAGCATAGACCTTGTGGTGACATCTTTACCAGAGTGAATTCACCCATGTTTGTATTCAGCACCCACACACCATGGTGTCAGGCTCATAGTACCAAGTCTTTCTTAGGAACTGCAGCCCCAGTTCTGGCTGTTAAATCCCAGATAATAGCAGTGGGGCAGAGAAAATAAGAGGCGTAGCCAGAAAGACAGATGTTTGCAGAGGTGATTAGCAAGCACAAAAGGGTCCATGAGATGGAGACACATACAGAGGCTGGTCCAGAGGTTTTACAGGAGAAGGCTCTCATCCCACCAGCAGCAGGAGTAATAGGGAGGGGGCTAGAGTTACATGTACATGAGAAATGGGAAGGGGAGCAGAGAGGGGCTGAGCATGCAGGTCAGTTCTGAAGAGAAAGCTGAAATGAATAGATGCTCCAAGAATGCATATGACCTGAGAGCAGTGGTGCTCAAACTTATTTGATTGCACCCCCTTCTTTGTGTCTGTAGTACAGTAGTTTGCGACCCTCTCCCGCCACACAAGTACATGTACCGATAAAAAAAAAAAATCAACATGCAACTCTCACTAAATATTAAAAACAGTGAGGCATTGATTCGAATACGGCCAACGATCCATTGTAATAAGAGCAAAAGCAAAACTGTGATTGTGGTCGATGCTTACAATTAAACGTGCATTAACGTACAGATGGCAACGACTTTGTATAATGCTCTGCTAGCTTGTCAGAAATCCGTCAAAATGCACAGCGCCGTCTAGAGTCGAATGCACAGCGCCGTCTAGAGTTGAATGCACAGCGCCACCTGACAGTGGCACTGGAAAATTTTTAATAGTGGGGGTGCTGAAAGACAGCCCCCTTACCCCTGTCCACTCCTTCCCCTCAGAGCTGAGGCTGGGACCCAGGGCGCATGGGGCGGCAGGCGGGAGCCCAGGGGTGCTGCAGCACCCCCCGCACTCCTAGTTCCCATGCTTATGCTGTCTGATGACCTGATATGTCCGGAGGAATCAGCTTTGTAAGTTATTCATTGCTGTGGGTAAAATGTGCGTGGTACGTTTTCTTTTCCCCTGAAGCTTCTCATGCCCTACCAGGGCCCGCCCTGTAGTTTGAGAACCTCTGTCCTAGGAGTTAGATTTTACAGACTCCAGCAGAAGGTTCAAATGGAGTTTGAGTCCAAGTCTACATCAGTCTACACTGGTAAACTGCTTCCTTTCCCTCCATTCTGCTCCCATCAGCTGACTCCAGGCCTTAATAGGACCCTCTGGCATTATCTTCTCCTGTGTTATGAAGAAATGCCATAGAACGATGACTGAGCATCCCGTCTGAGCTGCAGAACATGCCACCAAGGATACATCAGCCTTGAAGGGCTGATGATCAGCTGGGACATCAGCACCTCCAAAAATCCTGCTGTCCCATTGAAGAGTGGCTGCAGCAGACCGAGCAGGGAGTGGCAGCCCAGGGGGTGACAGAACTGGAAAAGCACCAGGAGAAGTTATTGCTCTGACTTCACTCTGCCCAGCCCAGCAGTGGCAGAACAGATCTGGTTTTACAGTTGTTAAACAAGGCTGGATAAAAAATGTTGGTGCCCAGGACCCAAAAAAAAAAAAAAAAAGGCAATTTAACAATTGACCACTCCCGTTCTAATTTGCTTAATTAGTGCTTTGTTCAGTTTAACTCTGGGGACTCAGTTAGCAGGTTTACAAAATTCAATAGAAGCAGGCTTCCAACAAATACAGCTCAGGAATAGATCTGAAACAGACACCAGCTTGGCTCTTTGTTCGGGTAGGGAAGGTAAACAGCGGGAAATTTTATTACTCTCCCTTTAAAAATCCAGTGTCCTACTGGATTAAGACTCTTGCCTCTAATCCAGGGTTATCAAAGACTCTGGCCAGCTTCAAAATGGACTCATGTTTCTATTAGTACAGACTAAGTGCCAGATTCTCAGTGGAGGTATTTTGGTTTACACCATGGGAGGATCTGGCCCTAAGTAACTAAAACTCCAGTTTCCCTGCTGGGGCGTTGATTTAGGTCCAGAGCTCATGGAGCACGTCCAGTGCTTCTGGTTTTGTGAAAAATATTGTAGTGCTCAGATCATAGAGTGGCCACGTCATTGGCATGCTACATCCCTGGGGCTGGTCCCTCTTATGGGCACACAGGTAGCTGACTGCACCAAAGGCTACCCTTATGCCACACTGGTGCAATGGATACAGCTCCCCTTAGCCACATTCAACAGGGAGATTCAGAGCAGTCACCGTTGAGTATTGGCTACCCTCCCACAGGTCTGGATGCAGAGCGACAGGGAGGCATGCCCTGGGGAAGCAGGCACTCAGCAGTGCAGGGCTCGCTGGTGGTGGCACTCCCCTCCCATCTCTCTACTAGCTGTAGGTGGTGATGGGAACTTGGGGCCTGTCTACACGGGGAAGGTTTTTTCTGTATAACTTTAGGGGTTTTTCTTTTTGGCATAAACTGTCTTGCATCCACACAAAACGTTCTTTTTTCCAATTTATCTGTCATCTTATCCCACTTTCATTAATCCACTTGGGCTGCGACATAACTCTATTCTGGTATCAGTTTTGTGTGGATGCATCCCTACTTCAGATTAACCACATCGCTTCTGGCAGTTGTCCCACTACTATTGCATGGTGCATAGCTTCACACCAGGCTTGGCTTGTCCGTCTACCTCTGTGCCCTCAACTGCTCTGGGGTCATCTTGACCGACTGTCACCTCCCTGTCTAAATATTGGTACCTACATAGGGCTCTGAGTTGCTTCTCTTTCTGCTTCCTCTGCGGGTGGGGAGTTGAGTTGCAATTTGCATCTCATGAACTGCTGTGGTTAGCAGAGACTCTTACAGTTGTGGGGCTCCAATCACTCTCTTGCATGGCCCATGCAATATGCTACCCCTTTGTATCTCAGAGCAGGGCCGGCTTTAGGCCGATTTGGCTGAATTGGGCCCTGCGCTAAGAGGGCCCCGTGCCACAGCGCTCCACCCCCTGCTCCTCCCCAACCCCTGCTTCCCACGAATCAGAGGTTCGCGGGAAGTCTGAAAAGAAGCAGGGGTGGGCAGGCAGCACCAGGTAAACTGGGGTGGCGGGGAGCGCGAGAAGGGCTCCGGGGAGGCACGACCCAGTCCGGCCCCGGTCGAGCGCGCCGGCCCCAGTGGCTCCGGTTCGGCTTGGCTCCAGCCCGGCCCCCACGGCACAGCTTGGGTCCGGCCTGGCCCCCTCGGCTTGGGTCCGGCTCGGCTCGGGTCCGGCTCGGCACCGGCCCCCCCAGCCCGGCCCCCGCGGCGTGGCTCTGGCCTCCGCAGCGCGGCGCGGCTCCGGCCCGGCCCCTGTGGCGCGGCGTGGCGTGGCTCCGGCTGCCGAGCGGCTCCGGGCTGGACCCAAGCCCGGCGACCCCGGCCGGAGCGCGGCTCGATTCCTGGGGGCGGGGCTTGCTACAACCCTCCCCCCCCCCCCCCAGGAATCAGGCCCCGCTCTTTCTAAAGCCGGCCCTGTCTCAGAGTGTTCCCAATCCTGGGCTTCATACAGAACAATGCAGAGAGCACCTGCTGCAGTAACAACCCTGCACCTACAAGCTACTTCTCCAACTTTAGGAGCAGTTTTCTTCCAGCAAGAGATGTTCTGGGACAACCGATCAGTTATATTTAGGGCTCTACCGAATTCACAGTCCATTTTGGTCATATTATGGTCATAGGATTTTAAATATCATAAATGTCATGATTTCAGCTATTTAAGTCTGAAATTTCAGTGTTGTAATTAAGGGTCCTGACCCAAAAAAGAGTTGTGCAGTGGGGGGGGGGTGTCACAAGGTTATTGTGGGGGGGTTGCGGTACTGCTATCCTTACTTCTGCGCTGCTGCTGGTGGTAGCGCTGCCTTCAGAGCTGGGCAGCTGGAAAGTGGCAGCTGCTGGCCGGGAGCCCAGCTCTGAAGGCAGCACAGAGGTAAGGATGGCATGGTATGGTATTGCCACCCTTACTTCTGCGCTGCTGCCTGCAGAGCTGGGTCCTCAGTCAGCAGTCGCCGCTCTCCAGCCACCCAGATCTGAAAGCAGCGCAGAAGTAAGAATGGCAATACCGCGACCTCCCCTAAAATAACCTTGCAACCCAACTCCCTTTTGGGTCAGGACTCCCAATTTGAAAAATGCTGGTTTCCCCCATGAAATCTGTATAGTTTAGGGTAAAAGCACAAAAGACCAGATTTCACGGGGGAAGACCAGATTTCACACTCCGTGACACGTTTTTCATGGCTGTGAATTTGGTAGGGACCTAGTTATATTTCTCTAAGGAGGCATAAAGTTCAATCTCACACTCGTATTATTGCTTTTTAAAATAGTTACTGCAAACTTTGTTTACAATTTAGGTTGAATATTTGGAATTAACCGTTCTAGGAAAAACAAGACCAATGACTGACTGACTTCTTCCTAGGGCCTCTGACTGGTTCATTAGTTTCTGCCTGACATCTGTTGGCTCAAGTTTTATTGTGGAATTTGAATTTAAGAAGCTTCCAAACCATACAATGCGAGTTACTGTCCAAAAAAGTGCAGCTGCAACTGTGGACACGAATCCAGTAAATAATATCAAGGAGACAGCAAGTTGCATTGTCGTGGCCAAATTCAACTCCAGTGTAAACAAGGACATTTGTATCCACTTATACGGAGGATGACTTTGCAGGTTATTCTGAACTGTGGTGTTACATGGACGCAGCAGATGCACATCAAAGGGGGTAATGCAAATATCACCTGCAGTTTGGATCTGTGTGAATTCTCTGCCTAGTACTAACTTTGAATGTCAAATTCAAACACACCCTCTCAGCCTACTTATAGATCCCTAGTGCTGGACTCGTATCTGAGCTCCTCCCAGTTATTGATGGATCTAGTCTCACAGCCAGAGCGCGGGGACATTTTTTGGCAAATAGTAAATTTGCACACACACACCCCAAAAATGCAGTTTCAGGGTGACCCAAACTAACTGAGGATTTGGTTCGGATTTAATTAAGGGTTTTGGTTGAATAAAAAATGAGAAAAAAATGTGGGAAGCTTGAAGAGGTTTGCCTGGCTGTTTTCAGAATGAGCTGTCTGACGTTTCAGTTTCAAATGTCGTTTTGTTCCCCCTGAATTCCATTTTTTTTTGTTTTTTTGTTTCAGCGAGAAAAACAAAATACTCATTTTGGGTTCAGAAGGCACTGATCTGTTATTGGTTGGTTTGGCCGCCAAACTGACCAATCAGTTCTTCGCTCAGCGGTGCTCTCCCCCTCCCTGTGAGGCAGGGTAGTATTAATATCCCCATCCTACTGATGGGGAAACTGCAGCATGGAAGATCTGCCCAAAGACACACAGGAAAGTGGTGATGTGCTGAACTGGGGAAAGCAGATTATACCTTAATGCAGGGCTGGCCTTACCATGAGGTGAACTGAGGTGGCCGCCTCAGATGCCAGACTGGGGGGGGGGGGGCGCCACTAGGACCCAGAGTGTAGAAAATTGTGTCTGCTGATGGTGCATATGTATTCTCTCTGCTCTAGATGCACAGAGATGGTGGAGTGCTGGGCTGGAGGAAGGAGGGCACAAGAGACATAACAGGCAGGAGAAAAGGTGAGAGGGAATAACAGAAAGCAGCAGGAGCTGCAGGGAGAGAGAGGAGGAGGAGCCTCTTATGTACCTCTCCAGCACCCCCAGGAGCCTGGACTGATTAACACCAGCTTCTCAGGGAGCTTCCTGTTTCCTGCTGCTGCCCTGAACCCCCTTGAGGAGAACAGGCAGTCAACTGAAGTAGTAGGAGCCAGTTAGGCCCTTAAGACGCTGATATCTTCCCTCACTCAGGCCCTGCTACCCGCCTGCTTATTTGTCCCCTTCAATTGAGTGTTGAGAGCCACTATAGCTGGCACAGAACAGCAGCCATGAGTGAAAGGAGAAGCGCCCCTGTGGGGCAGCATTCAGAAAAAGAAAGAAAGCAAAGGAAGCGTTTCTATCTAAGCAGGAAGGAGCTCTCCTGAGATACAGAGACACAAATGTTCACGCTGAGCCTTCCGGCCCCAGTGAGGATGGGAGTGGTGAGGAGATGCCTGATCTTCCCGTAGTCAGAGTGCAGGTGACCTGGCAGCTACTGCAGCATCCATATCTCCATCTCAAATGGATGTAACCATGCAGATTCCTGAAGAAAAGTGTAGATCAGAGAAGAGTGTGGTGGAGGCGCAAGAAACAGCTGCTGCTGAGTTTAGTTCCTTAAATCTAGATGATCCAGGACTGTGGACCCACTTGAGCAGTAGCCTGAGGGACTTCCTTGTACTGCATGGGCCACAGCAAGTGAAAAACTTCATGTTCCCCAAAGACAATGAAAATAGAAATTTCCATCCAACACATTACTGGTGTGAAATCCCCAATGGTAACAAAGTGGAGAGGCCATGGCTTATATACTCAAAAACCCAGAATGCTGCATACTGTTTTTGTTGCAAACTCTTCCAGTCTAATGTTCCAGACACATTGGGTTCTACAGGAACAAAGGACTGGAAAAATCTGGCTAGAAATCTGGCATGCCATGAGAAGGCAGCTAATCACCGGAGAGCATTCCATAGGTGGAAAGAGCTTGAGATGAGACTAAGGTTAAAGACCATCATAGATGATCAGCATCAAGAGAAGATTGCATCAGAGTCTCTTTACTGGCAAAACGTTCTGAAAAGGCTCATTGGCATTGTGAGAATGCTTGCTACCCAAAACCTAGCACTGCGTGGCACTTCAGATCAGCTGTATGTGCCAAACAATGGAAACTTCCTTAAAATTGTGGAGCCGATGGCTGAGTTTGATGCTGTACTCCAGGAGCATCTAAGAAGAGTCACCACCCAAGAAATGTACACACAACACTACCTTGGCAAAACAATTCAAAATGAGATCAGACAGTTACTGGCAACAAAAGTCAAACAGAAGATTGTGGCAGATCTGAAGTCAGCAAGATATTACTCTGTTATTCTGGACTGCACACCTGACATCAGCCTATGGAACAAATGACTTGAATGGTGCGTTTTGTAACAACAACAGAACCTAGTGAAAATGTCCCTGCAATGGTGACTGTCAGAGAGCATTTTCTAGAATTTATTGACATTGATGATACTACAGGAGCTGATATGACAAATATCAGGGGGTAGCCATGTTAGTCTGTATCCACAAAAACAACAAGGAGTCCGGTGGCACCTTGAAGACTATTTTCCCACCCATTCAAGAATACAAGAGTCACCGAAGAAGACATTTTGATTACGAGGCACGGGATAATCCCATAAGAGACCCCAAACAACAATTCAGAGTTGAATTTTTTAACCAGGTGCTAGATTATGCAATGCAGTCGGCTGAAGAACATTTCATGCAGCTCAAGGAACACAGCAGTATATTTGGGATGTTGTATGATATTCCAAAACTCCTCACTATACCTGAAGAAGACCTACACCAGCAATGCAGGGCACTAGAGACAGTGTTAACACATGATGACATGCGCGATATTGATGCGAGTGATTTAGGTGATGAACTGAAAGCCCTTTCAAGATACATTTCAGCAGGATCAACTCCAAAGGCTGTTCTGGAATATATGTGCACAAATAAGATGACCACCCTCTTTCCAAATGCTTTTGTTGCTCTGCGCATACTTCTAACACATCCTGTAACAGCTGCCAGTGGAGAACACAGCTTCTCCAAGATGAAGTTAATAAAAACACATCTACGCTCCACAATGACACAGGAGAGGCTGGTCGGCCTTGCAACCATCTCAATAGAGCTTGAGCTGGCCCAGACTGTGGACCTTCAGGAAGCGGTTCAAATCTTTGCAATCAAGAAGGCACAGAAAGCACCACTTTGATTATTCAAACAGATAAAAATGCCAGTGTTTACTATGCAGACAAAAAAAGCTACATTTGCTGTTCAGGCGTTTGAAAGTTAAGTGTTACTTAAAATTTTTGAACAAGGCATTTTAAGTTGTTCGTTTTCCTTTCTTGGGGTAGGCAGCAGAGCAGTACCATGAGAGAAGTAGAACAGGAAGAAGGCAGAATTGAGACCTTTCAAAGTTTTGGCCCAAGCGAGGGGACATGGGGGCGTCATTTGAGCTCCCCGCCTCAGGTGCCAAAATGATGTGGGCTGGCCGTGCATTAATGTTATGTGACTCAGTTTCCCTGTTCCGTTTTGTATTGCTCCCTGAATGCATAGTGTTAAATCAAAGGAGGCAGTAAAGAGATTATTAAAGAACGGGGCAGGAAAGGTAAAGTAATGACACAACCAAGGCAGCCTCAGGTACACAACTTTAAAGAAGTTAAGATGAGAATGGTTGGGCCATCAACTGGGGGAAGAAACTGCCTACCTGGCTCCATCCAGGTTAGAAGGGGTGTTCTTCCCAAGGCAAAGCCTACGATCAAAGGGGAACCAAAAGCTCAAAGACCCAGGGAAAGCGGAGGGGGTTGGGTGAGCAGACAGGCTAGCCGGGAAGTGTGAGTGGAAAAGCTGACAGTCTGACTGAGACACATCGGGTTATGTCTACACAGGGATGAAAAAACGGTGGCTGGCCCAGGTCAGCTGACTCGGGCTGCCGGGCTGAAAATTGCAGTGTAGACATTTGGCTCAGGCTGGAGCCTGAGCTCTGGGACCCTGAGAGGATGGAGGGTCCCGGAGCTCCGGCTCTAGGCTGAGCCTGGACCTCTACATAGCGATTTTTAGCCCCATAGTCCAAGGGAGCCTGGGCCAGCCCCGGCCGTGCTGTGGGGCTTGTATCCCTGCATAGACATACCCACAAAGACAGGGAGCCTGCTGCTGCAATACCGGCTGTTTCTCAATCTCACAGGTGTAGTCAGCTGGACTGAGGGGGACTTACCGAGGGGCAAGGAAGACCCATGTGGCCTTCTAGGGTTTTATCCTTTGTTCTGTAGGCTTGGGACTTTTGAGTCATGAATAAGTGGTGCTTTGTTCTGAAGCAGTTGCTTCTGTCTCACGGCAGATGTCTGCTGTCACAGGCTCCCGGAGAAAAGGGACTTGCAGGTGCCACATGCCGTTGGACCTACTGAAATAGGCATGGTTGGTACCCAGGAGTTGGTCTAAGGGCGAATGCTGGGAGAGGTAAAGGCCCAACGCCTAAAATCCAGGGGATGTGGGGGGAGCACTTGGTGAGACCCTGAGAAAGGGCAGTGGTGCAGCTAGGCCGGGAGCCATTACAGGAGGTAACACCTTAAATTGAACCTGGAGTTGCTGAGTCTCCAGCTAGTGCCTTCACCACAAGACCATCCTTCCACCCTCTGAGAAACTCAGTCGAAACTTCTGAGGTTTGGCTGGTTTAGCTCAAAGCCCAATGAGGTGAGCGCCTTGCCCCCATTCTAGCAGCATATTACGCCTGGACCCCAGCTGGCTGTAGGGGTTTGGGGACAGGAGGGAGCCGCGTGATGAGCCGGCTCAGTGTTTAGAATTTGGCCTGGATCCCCAGACCTGAGCATCCTCAGTTCTGGGCTCTGCTGTGACTGATCGGCAGAGCTCTGCTTGTGGTGTGACACACCCAGTACCAGGCACCACACGAGAGCCCAAAGGCAAAGGTTTAACAGGCCCTTCACTGAGGGGCATACAGCTGGTCCCAAACACTGCCCTCCCCTAAGGGAAGTTTCATCCTACTGGGTCTCTCACTGACCCATGAGGGAGGCAGTGTGGCCTAGTGAATAGGGCGTTCAAGAGTCAACAGTGTGATGCTGTTACAAAAAAAAGCAAACATGATTCTGGGATGTATTAACAGGTGTGTTGTGAGCAAGACACGAGAAGTCATTTCTCCGCTCTACTCTGCGCTGGTTAGGCCTCAGCTGGAGTATTGTGTCCAGTTCTGGGCACTGCATTTTAAAAAAGATATGGAGAAATTGGAAAGGGTCCAGAGAAGAGCAACAAGAATGATTAAAGGTCTTGAGAACATGACCTATGAAGGAAGGCTGAAAGAATTGGGTTTGTTTAGTTTGGAAAAGAGAAGACTGAGAGGGGACATGATAGCAGTTTTCAGGTATTTAAAAGGGTGTCATAAGGAGGAGGGAGAAAACTTGTTCACCTTAGCCTCTAAGGATAGAACAAGAAGCAATGGGTTTAAACTGCAGCAAGGGAGGTCTAGGTTGGACATTAGGAAAAAGTTCCTAACTGTCAGGGTGGTTAAACACTGGAATAAATTGCCTAGGGAGGTTGTGGAATCTCCATCTCTGGAGATATTTAAGAGTAGGTTAGATAAATGTCTATCAGGGATGGTCTAGACAGTATTTGGTCCTGCCATGCGGGCAGGGGACTGGACTCGATGACCTCTCAAGGTCCCTTCCAGTCCTAGAATCTATGAATCTATGAATAAGAGACCTGTGTTCTATTCCTGGCGCAGTCACTGTGTGACCTGGGACAAATCACTTCCCCTTCTGTGCCTTAATTCCCCCATCTGTTCAGTGGTGATGAGCTGCTCACCCAGCTTAGTGACGCATGGAGAGATCCCATGTCAAGCTAGGGGTGCTAAGTGCCAGCAGTTTGTCCAAGTGCATTGACACTAGCTCACTCACCAGTGCCAGATCTATGACCCCATCTGTCCCAGCTCACTTTAACCCTTGCTCTCCTTCTCACATTTTTGGATGTAAAATTCCCTTTTCAGTTGTGTTCTTGCTTCTGCCTCTGCTGAAAGGATTTATCCTCCAGGGCCTCACTGGGGTGTTCAACCCCCCCCCCCCTTTAATGCCCAGCAAGCCCCACAGACAGTGAATCCACTCTCCGGACACAGATGCCCTGTGGCTCCTCACCAGCCCTGGGGGCTCTGTCCTTATCTCTGGGGTCTCTGTCAGTGCTGTTCCACAGGACACCCGCCAAAGCGTCCCCCTTCACACTGCCACCCACAGCTGGCAGTGCAGTTCATGCAGCCTCCTGCTCCCCATGCAGGCATTCCCAGACCTAGGGATCCTGGGATGGGGGTTGGGAGGAAGAACTGCAGAGGCAGCGCACACAGGTGGGGAGTTGGGGGGTGATCCATGTGCAAGGTATCCTCTGCAATGGATCATGAGGAAACAATCCCATACATACCAAGGCATCCTCAGTGTTGCTTCCTGGGAGAGCGCGTCAGATCATGTGAAATCTTGTTTGCCAACAGCTAACCAAACAAGAAACCATGTTTTGCTGCAGTCGGCTTGTGACTTTGGCTTAGAGGGGTTTATATATGGCTTTCCATTGCCATAAGCGTGATATGGACAAAGCTCTGTCTATGCAACGTTCATAGAAAGCAATGCCAGCCAGTTACCCAAAGTCTTTTCATCAAGAAACAGAATTTGCTGCAGGCAGAAGCCATTGATAAAGTTTCAGTCCTCCAATCAGAGAACTAATACAATAACATGTGACTTAGGTGACCGGCCACAAAGTTTGGTTAGCAAATTCTGAATATCAAACTCTTTGAGAGCAATCCACCAGTCAAAAGAGATTCCAAAAAACTACTCGGCCAGCTTCAAACAACAAACAAACTTGAAACGCGGTGATCTGTTCATTGACAATTTACAAAGAGGATAAAAAGGGATGAAATTTGCCCAATAGCTTCTTCTCAATGGACAGTTGGACCAACTCTCCTGGTAGGGCTTGTTACAAGTACAGCCATTCCACTGGAGTGAACACCCCCGCTCTGGGATCTTCAATGACTGAAAATGCCAGGACTCCAGTTTCCTATCTAGGCTGATAGCAGCCTTCAACTACCTGAAGGGGGGTTCCAAAGAGGATGGAGCTCGGATGTTCTCAGTGGTACCAGATGACAGAACAAGGAGTAATGGTCTCAAGTTGCAGTGGGGGAGGTCTAGGTTGGATATTAGGAAAAGCTATTTCACTAGGATGGTGGTGAAGCACTGGAATGGGTTCCCTAGGGAGGTGTTGGAATCTCCTTCCTTGGAGGTTTTTAAGGTCAGGCTTGACAAAGCCCTGGCTGGGATGATTTAGTTGGGAATTGGTCCTGCTTTGAGCAGGGGGTTGGACTAGATGACCTCCTGAGGTTCCTTCCAACCCTGAGATTCTATGATTCTATGACAGTACCTCCACTGCCTTTAGTCCTGCGGTGCTTATTAACTCAAAGAGAAAGGTGCTGCCCGATGAACCACTCATACAACTTCCAGTGGATAGAGATCATCCATCTTGTACCTGCTTAACTCATAACATCTGGTGGCGATGTGAGGAGTACAGACTGCAAAAGGCCTGCAGAAAGGGAGGTAATGTCACAGCCAGGGGCCAGGAAACCATTAACTTCTCTAATGCACCTTGATCCACATGTAATCCACTCTTCTCCCTGCACAATGGATGCAACATTCCCATCCATCTCAGAGGAGAAAAGCTCTTCATCACATTTAAATGCAGGGTTTTCTCATTAGAATTTAATTTGCAGCGATATAGAGAAAATTATCATGTCAGCACAAAGAAAAGAAACAGAGATTGGGTAATTCAGGCAGAGAGAGGCCTTTTGATAAATTGTACTGAGCACTTTTTATCTCCATTGGCTTAAAGGAGGATTTGGCTTAGAGGGGTTTATATATGGCTTTGTAATTGCCCATTGTGGAAGGGATAGATTGCCTCCAGCCCCACTGAAACTGCAGGCAAGGAGTCTGCCCCTTCCCGTTTCTTTCTAAACAGCTGTGGTGGTTGCCATGACAACCCTCATTAAAACAAAAACCAAAACCAAAAATATATCTTTAATTAATCCCTGAAAATCTCAGATGTGTGAGAAATTTTTAAATAAGAAAAGTTGGTATCTGCTCAAGGCCCTGTGTGAATGATTCCTTTTGGGATACTCTTCTTTTGCCATTCTACCACAGCACAGAAACCCCGGCCTAGAGCGTTATTGAAGCTCTGAAAATTAGCCAGTCCCTAGTCACATCACCCTGGGAACTGGCATGTGATAAAAACTGCCCCAGAACGGCCACCCATAGATACGGACGTTATATTACCCCCTACCCAGTCTCTTGCTGCGTCCAAAGAAGCTCTGTCTCTCAGGCAGTGGTGGGCAACCTGCGGTCCGCGGGCAATCAGGGTAATCCGCTGGCGGGCCGCCAGTTTGTTTACCTTTGCACGGCTGCCCGCAGCTCCCAGTGGCCGCAGTTCGCCGTTCCTGGCCAATGGGAGCTGTGGGAAGCAGTGGTCAGCATGTCCCTGCAGCCCGTGCCGCTTCCCACAGCTCCCATTGGCCAGGAACGGCGACCGTGGCCACTGGGAGCTGCAGGCGGCCGTGCAAATGTAAACAAACTGGTGGCCCGCGGGCTGCCCACCACTGCTCTAAGGTGACGCATGTAGAGATCCCATCTGGTCCCCAATTACCATAGTAGGTGAGCAGCTCATGATCTTTAATGTATTTATCCTTATCACACCCCTGTGAGCTGTAGAAGTCACATTAATACCATTTAATGGATGGGAGACTGAGGCATAGAGAGACTAAGCGCATGGCCAGAGGTAGTGGGAGTGACAAGAACTGAACCTAGGATTATTGAAGCCTAATGTAGCACCCTACCCACTGGCCCAGCCTTCCTCTCTGTAAACTAGCCCGTCTTTCCATCCTCCCGTCCCGCCGCCTTTGTTTACGGCTGCACCGGGGGAGGTCGAGACCTGCTGCTTTGTTCACTGTAGCTGCTTCCCCCGCACTTCTAATCGTTTTTAAAAAAATCATCTGCTGCCTTTGAACATCTGATTCCTCATTCGTAAAAACCAGATGTTTAATAATTGCTCCGGGTCTGTCCTGACTGCTTCTTTCTTCTCATTGCTCACAGCCTTGCGTCATGTTGAAGAGGGGATTTTTTTTAAAGCGATTGTCTTGCATGGAGACCACGAATTACAAAACTCTCACTTGGATGTCTCCAAAGCGTTAGGCGTTTCCCCCCACCTCTCCTCCTTGTCTGTCACACTACTGAGGGGACAATCTTGTTCCAGGGATGGGGACACTCAGCTCAGACTAAGAAAAGACAGAGTTCTACACGTTCTTGGAAAATTAATAACATTGTAGCAAAGTTACCAAACACGCGGATGCTTTTGTAGGTCACCAGCTAAGAGTGTGTCATATCCCCCTCTAGTGGTGTGATCCTAGAGGATAAAAACCAGTGCTGATGCTGCCCAAAAGAGTTGCTCCTTTATCTCTAATGGCAGAGATGTAGGGAGCAGTTGTACAGTCGCTGGGTTCAAACCCTGCTGCTGAACCATGCCAGGCGTGGTGAAATCTTGGGTATGTGTATCATTAACTTCCTCTGGTTACAGGTAAAATCCAAGACTGTATTGCCAATCTAGGGGAAATTACATTGCGAATGACAGTGTGAGAGATGTTCACATCTTAATAGTCAAAGAGGTGTTTAAAAGCAACTGCTTATGCATTCAGAATAGGCAGATTATGCGGACCTTCCCTTTCCTTACTTGCACTGCTGTTTCCCAGTCTACCCAACCTTCTCTTTCTCCATTTCATCTGTACTTATTCTAGCTTTTGCTTCCAAGTGGGGAACAAGAAGTTCGGATAGCTGTAATCCTAGACACTGGGTGGGTCGTTCAGCATGAAAAGCCCCTGACAAGTGGACAATGCCTGAAGATGGACACAAATGGTTGGAGAAGTTTGATTGCTCCTCTCTGTAACTTCTTCCTTTCTACCTCTGAGCAGCTGTGCAAGTTCATGATTAACTGCGCAGAAGCACCGTGGAGACTGTCCTGGGACTGAGCAGTATGGAAAGGACACCTCTGGAGTCCCAGAGGCAGGTGGAAATTGGCCTAACTCCACTGACCTCAGTGGTGATTTACACCAGCTGAAGAGCTGGCCCAGAGCGCTAGTGCTGAGATGTCAGCTGGTGAAACAGTCTCAAACCACGGTGCAGTGTGGAGGGATTGGCCACCTTGGCTCAGGGGAACCGCCGTGGGTGGAAGAGCAGCCGTCAGAGTGGGGCAGCGAGCTGAAGCTCTGTGCTGCACAGCTGCAGTATCAGATACACAGAGTTTAAGGCCAGGAGAGACCATTAGATCAGCTAGTCTGACCTCTTGCGTATCACGGGTCACTACATTTCATAGCTACCTGAGGCCCTTCCTTCTTCGCTCCATGAATACTCCGCTTCCGCAACACTCTCAGCCCTCACTAGCCTGAGGAGTCCAGGAGCAAGGTGCCCTCCACGGCTGGGAACCATGTGGCTCCTAGGACACCTGCGAACTCATTGTTCTGTTAAGATGTTACTTCAGATCCTGCTTAAGCCTCCTTTCATGCTGCTGAGTCACGAGCTCTGGAGACAGGAATTGAGCTGCTTCCATTGGGAGGGATTGTGGTTTATTTCTGTGGGGGTGTCTAGATTAGAATCAGTGCTGTGTAGACATACCCGAGCTAGCTTTGATCTAGTCAGCTCAAGTAACGCTAGCCGTGAAGCGGCAGCAGCGTGGGCGGTGGCAGGGGCTAGCTTGTACAGCCTGTGCTGAAGTCCGTGCTGCTGCGGCTCAGGGGCGCCGGAACGGGGTGGGCCTGGGGGCCATGGCTCCATCACTTTTTACCTGCCTTAAAGGAGAGCAATGGGGGGCGGGGCGAGAGGGGGCGGAGAGGAGTGAGTGGGGGCGGAGCCCTGGGGGAAAGGGCAGAGTGCAGGTGGGGCCTTGGGGGAAGAGGGTGGAATGGGGGTGGGGTCCTGGGGGAAGAGGCAGAGTGGGGAGGGGCCTCAGGGGAAGGGGCAGAGCAGGGGGCGGGGCCATGGTTTGGGCACTGGTGCCCCCCCCAACTTCTAGGGAGCTTCCGGCACTTCTGCTGCCACTTCTCTGTTTTGTTACTTGGGCTAGGTAGATGAAAGCCAACATGGGTATGTCTACCCGTGCTGCAGGCAGGCACACCGCTGATTCTAATGTAGAGAGCCCCTTAGAAATAAACAACATGAAGGTTCAAGGAGATGGTAAGAACCTTCTCTGGCACTGGTGCAGTGATGGACCACTACTGATAGCGGGAAGGGGCACATACAATCTTTTACCCGTGTCTTATTTGCTTTCAGAATTAGTTTAGATTCACTAGGCAGAAGCCCAAACTGCTGCAGCTTCTGTGCCTCTCATTTTAAAATACGCTCTCATTTGTATTATTAGGTTTTCTAAATATTATTAGTATTATTAATACTAATCATTAAACTCAAACCTCGGGGAGACATTGCCATCTCCACTGAGGGCCCTTTGTGCCCCTGTGCTGTGTCCCAGAGTAAACACAGACCCAAGTTGAAGCCATTTGTGTAGCGATTAGTTCCAAAAAGTGCTTCCTGGCTTTGATAGCTACAAAACAGCAGAGCTTGGATTTTGAACCAGTCGTTACGCTGAGAGTGGCGTGGAGAGAGAACAGGGCCGGCTCCAGGCACCAGCCTGGCAAGCAGGTGCTTGGGGCAGCCGCTCCGGAGAGGGGCGGCACGTCCAGGTATTCGGCGGCAATTCGGCGGACGGTCCCTCACTCCCGCTGGGAGCAAAGGACCTCCCGCCAAATTGCCGCTGCAGATCGCGATAGCGGCTTTTTTTTTTTTTTTTTGGCTGCTTGGGGCGGCCAAAACCCTGGAGCCGGCTCTGAGAGAGAATAATGGCGGGGCAGAGCTCATACTTGGACAGTGTTAATTAGGAAATATAACGTTTATTTTCCTTGAGGTGAACAAAATGCCCCAAGGGTAATTGTTGTCGCAGAGATGATGGGCGAGTGTTTTCCTCCTCTCGGGGTTGATCTCTTGCACATTGCACACGCAATAGGATTCCAGACGAGCTGTTGTGGTCACGTTGAGGAGGTGGGTTACTGCCCTCTGGTCTATTAGATGGTGCAATGCAGGAGCAGTGGAAATATTAAGGCGATATGTGGCAGTTGTAATTGGATGGATCCATAGTCCAACAAGGAACCCTACACAGATGTGTCAGAATCAGCCCAGCTTATCAATGGGCGTTATACATGGGCTCACTGGGTTACTGCCCATGGGCTAGATGCTAGCTAGGGTAAATCAGTGTCACTCCACTGGCTTCAGCTGGGAATCTGGCTCAATGACTACACACAGCCCTTTATTCCATTCTACTCAACAGAGTTCTTTCACCACTGTAGTATCGAAGCACCTTCCAGCCATACAGGAACCGATGTTAACATCGGTCATGTGTGGTTTGTTCTCTCTCCTTTTCACACCTTCAGTGCACTCAGACATTAAGTGACTAATCCTCTCCATGCCCTGTAAGGTAGGCAAGTATTATTACCCCTATTCTACAGACAGGGAAACCGAGGCAGGGTGGCTTGCTCAGGGACACACTGCGAGCTGGTGGCAGGGCCAGGATTAGCATGGAATTCATAATTCCTAGCCTGGATTAGTTATTCTTAAGTGGTTCAGTTCATATAGTACCTGCAATTGTAGAAGATTTTTTTTTAAACCTATCTTGAATATGCACAATGGAAATTAAATGAGAGCTTTTGCGTGACCTTCTCTGGGGCTATCTGCCTTGGTCTGGGCCTCAAAGACCATGTGAAGAACTCTCCTTGCAGCATTTCAACACTTCGCTTCCAGACGAATCATTGTAGTGCAGCCCCGAGTGCTGAAAATGAGCATCAATGGTTTAAAAGCGACTCACGCTTTGTCAAAGTTCCTCCATGATTTCTTTTCAGGGTGGGGTGGACGCTCAGGGGAACTTTGGGCAAAGGCTCAGGGTGGTTTCTGACCTTGGCCACTTTGCTCATCTCTAATTTTTATAGCGGAGTATAACACTAGCTCTGTTTGCAGCTGTGCCCAGGACTCCTTTGCTAACACAAACATGTGCTGGGGGCACAGGTTCTTCACGTCCCTCTGCCCACGAAGGCTCTGCACGTGCTTGCTATTGGCTCTGGCTGGTAGAGTGCTAGTACCACAGGCCTGTTGGTTCCTGTAAGAGATCGGACTCACCCCTGCGGCGCCCCCTACTGGTTGCTTCGGGGAATCAGCTCGTCCAGCGTCCGAAGCGCCCTCTGCAGGCCGGTGATCCACCTCTCCTCTGGCCCCATGCCCCTCCCAGGACCTGGCACCCCTATCACTGGGAGGCTGCCCCCTGGCAGTACCCCACAGATCTGGGTCTCCCCTCCCTGGGGAACCCCCACCCCTATCCCCACCTCGCCTCAGTACCAGGCCACTGCCAGTCACCATCAAGCCCCCGCTCCTTGGGGCAGACTGCAGGATCAGCCACTCATCACTGGCAAGAGGGGTTTGGACCTGCTGCCTTGGCCTACCCAGGGCTGTCCCTTTGCAACCCCAGTACCTAGCTGACCTTACTCTAGGCCTGCAGCCTGGGGTTTTTCCCAGGCCAGAGCTCCCCAGCTCCTCTAGCCTTCCCCCAGCCCAGCCCTGCTTCCCTCAGCTCCAGACAGCCAGGCCCTTCTCTCTCTGAAGCAGAAGGAGAACTGTCTGGGTTTCTGGCTGCCCTGGCCTTTATAGGACCAGCTGGGCCTTAATTGGGGTGTGGCCCCAGCTGAGCCTGACTTCCCACTCAGCCAGGGAGCTGCTTGCCCCAGCCACAGCCCTCTCATGGGCTGCCCTTAACCCTTCTGGACCGGAGCGCGGGGACCACCCAGCTACCGTTCCCTTGCTGATGATGCACAGCCAGGTTCTTCCAGCCCCAGCCCACACATACTGTCTGCACTCCCTTTCTGTACCCAGTCCACAGCTTCCCTGACACACACACTTTCTCTGATCCCTTGGACCTGAGTCTGATCTCACACCAATTTTACACCTCCATATAGCTCCACTGACTGGAATTGGTCTGGGAGTAAATACAAGTAAACTCCAGACTTAACATTCCCGGGGCCAAATTCATCAGTTGCAAAAACCCACTGAAATCAAGGGGGTTCTGGCAGGGATAAATTTGGTCCTGTCTCATCCCAAAAATCAAGATCTTGAGAGCGGGATAGAAAATAATTCATATTCATAGCTTATCAGGCCAGAAGGGAGCACAGTGATGATGGTCTGACCTCTCATGTAATACAGGTGGTAGGAGTTTGAACCAAAGCAGATCTTTTTTTCTGGGGGTAGAGGGGGTGCATGAAAGGGGGCGGGAGTTTGGCTGGTGAGTCCTGGTAGAGGGATTTTGAAGGTAGTTGTTGAAATACCGGTGTATCCTAAAAGAGACCCTTAAAGGCAGCTGCAAAGGTGCAACAGCAGGTGTGACGCCACCACAGACCCCACCAGTGAGATGGCACAAGTAGATACACCTACATGCAGTCTTCCAACACTGAGTAACATCCCACAGCTGCCAGGGCTTTGCCTCTTATCATGTGACCTGGCTGGGCCTTTTGAGTCTCTTCAGGAGTTCAAGGTTCGATGTAAGCAGCCTTCAGGAGAGGAAAATATAGAATAGAGGTTCTGGCTCTGTGAGATTTGACAGGAGCAACAGCGCTGAGATCTGGCAGTGAAGGACCAAAAGGACAGAAAGCAATCAAACATTGTAAACAGCTCCCTGGCCAAGCCAGCTGCTCTCCAACTTCTCACACAAGTGCAGCTCTATGTAAGGCATCTGAGGTACTTCACTGCTGCGGGCACCAGCAGCTTGTGCTGTTTGTTTGCAGGGAGTAATTGGAGGCACAGCTCTCATGCTGGATACCGAAAATTCTATAACAATTCTCACTGTCGCAGGCTCCCAGCCAGCAGGGTAAGGAGAGATGTGGGGATCTTTTGAGAACCACACTTCAGGAGAATTATGTAACTAAATTCAATGTTGCCGTGCTCCTGGTTGTGGATGTTACAAGGAACACTGTGGCTGGTGTTTGCAGATGAGCTGGAAAATAAGTCCTAGCAAAGGAAGTGTGAGCATCAGGACCTGATTCCCATAGACCTCACTGATAGGAGTAACCTTACTGAAGTCAAAGTGACTGGGAGTGGACGATGAGTGTCTGGCTTTTCCATCAGGTGTAGCCAGCAACATAGTTCAGAGTTTTGTGAAAGTTCCTCCATAATTTAGTGCTGCCTGGTCCAGGTTCGTTTGTAGGGTTTTTTGTCCCCCACCCCCGATGGACTACTGGTCTCACCCAGTCTAACAGTCAACCTCATGACACCACAATACAGAATGCAGGAAATAGATACAAAAAATCTGTACCTCTGTTTTGTATATGGTGAGCGGCTCTGTGCTAATTCATGAAGAATGTACGCTGATTTGATTATGGGGACATTTGCTGTATGACTATGTTGAGTTAAATCAACAGTGTTTTGGGGAAACAAAGAGGCAGGTGAAACAATGACTCTAGACAAGTCATCCCCCCAGCAAACACGGGGAGTTACTGAAGAGCCCTTGGCCCAGAGGAGACGGGCTCAGCCTCCCATGGACCCCAGCCAACTGGTTGTGGGCTAGCAGAGCCCCGAAGCCCAGGAACTGAGAGAACAAAGAATTCTGGCTGGTTACCACGTGACTCTCTCTCTAGAGGGGAGGCAGCAGCTGTCGGACACAGTTGTTGAGAAGCTATTCAGACTGACACACCCAGCGACACCTGTTAGGCCTTCCTAGGCTTCCCTCCGGGGATGGTTAGCCTCCAGGTAAGATCCACCTGTGTACAGACAGTCTGCTGTTTTAAAATCCCTTGTCTGTTATGTTGCACTTTATTCCTTCTGGTAAGAACCAACAACGTGGGGGTATAAGGAGGCTGGCGGGTCACTCTTTCCCCCACTAGTCACCGCTCCTGAAAGGAAGGTGCCACACCCATTGGACCTGCTGGGTGCACATGGTGGATAAACACAGGGTCCAGGCAAAGTGTGGGAGAACTGAGGGATTCCACCCCAGGAGAAGTAAAGGCCTGACACCTGAGGGGGGTGCATCAGAGAGTCAAAGAGGGGGCAGAGGCGCAGCCAGCCCTGCAACTGTGATCCCTTTCCATTATTACTTACATTACTGTAGTGTCTTGAGGTCCCCAACACAGCAGGTGCTGCGCAAACCCATAAAACCAGACAGCTGCTGCCCTAAGAGCTTAGTCTAAATAAACAAGGCAGAAAAAGGGAAACGGAGGTCAAGTGACTCACCTGGGGTCACATAGCAAATCAGTGGCAGAACAAGGAACATAGCCTAGCGCTCCCAAGTCCCAAGCTTGTGCCCTACACCCTGGACCACACTGCCGCTGCTATTTGTATAACAGGTGATGCAAAAAACACTGCACAGCAGATAGAATATCTCCGGCTTGATCCCAAGCCAATAAAGTCAGTGGAGAGCCTGCCAGGCTCAGACTCCTAGTTTGATTAAAGCAGGTGCACTGGGATTTCAGCAACAAGTGCCTTGTTATAATTACAGGTGATTGCATTGTTTGGAGACAGCTTTTAGCAAGTCTGTCCATTCTCATTTTCTTTGTGCAAAGGTTTAATATTTCTGCTCATGGGCAACGGGGCCGATGTGCTCTGGAAAGGGTAGTGACCTTATGGGGGCTACTGTTTGTCTAATATTGTTGATCTAGAGGGTTCCAGCAATTAGCGAGCCCGCTGGATTAGATGCACAGCTGCCTCTTCAAACAAGGTTTGTTGACCGTGACAAAACGATGAGTTTAAAATAGAGATTGTAAGAGTGATGACAGAGTAAATGGCTTCCCTAGGGGCTACTGCCACAAGCCTAGAGCTTGCCGGTCCTCCTGAATTCCCTCCTGAGTGGAGGAGATGGCCAGGAGATGGCAGAGGAATAACAGTAAGTGAGTCTGACATGAACTGACCACAAAGAGGAAGGGGAAAGACGCATCCAGCAAGTAGAATCTTCTCCTTAGCTCCCCCTGACCTTTGTCACTTTCAGACCAAATCAGGGGAAGGAGATGGAACTCGCAGGGGACCAGTCACGACCCTAATACTACGGGGAAAGGAGTGGCACCTTCTCACTATTTGGCTTCTAAAAGATACTTAAAGAAATATTCAGCCAAAGCCTATTATCAAAGTTTGGCCAGTCTTTAGCCAAATGCCCATTTCTGGCTGAATTTCTCTCCAGTCCTAACCAATGCAGTTCTAATACTCCCTGCATCTATTGTGCCAGAAGATCCCAGAGCATTCCAAATGTGTACACCAGATTCTACCCTGAAATACACTTGCACAACGCCTGCTGAAGCCCACGAGAGCTGTTTGTATGTGTCGAGGGGCAGGAGAGAGAAAGAGTTATGCTTTGAAAATAAAAATCAATTGTAGGGATGACACCATTCCACCCTGCAAACCCGTTATGAAAATGTAACTGCTCAAGCACAAAATCCACTCACCTGTCTTTACCATGATGATTATTACCACTTATATAGAATGTTACAGGCCGAATTATCTGCTCTCATAGGTCCACTGATTTCAGGAGTTACGCCATCACAGATTTGGCCCTGCACATTCAAAGCATTTTACCAATACTACCTAATTTGCCCTCAGAACACTGGGAGATAGAGAGACAGGTGGGGAAATTATGACCAGAGTTAAGTGATCTGCCTACGACCACACAGCAGGTCAGTGGCAGAGCTGGGAATGGAATCTAGGTCTCCTGGCTCCCAGGTCTGTGCTTTAATCCGTAGACCATGCTTCTTAAGAATGGAACACCTCATCAAACAAAAACAAGTCATAATATTTTACTGGCCCATCCAAACAAATTGCGCACCTGGGCAAGTGCATGAGTAGATTTTAGCAAGGATGGTAAACTGCTGTATAATATAGTGAAGATTAACTGTTATTTTTGTTAAATGATGGATAGTAATTTCTAGTAATCAGCTAAAAAGGCATTCATATGTTTACTCTATTGGTAGCATTTATTGATAACATTAAATATTTAAAGTGTATTAAGATCTCCCAACTATGTATTAATTTTAAGTAATTCTTCATAAACACAACCAAATACCGTAATTTTAATATAAACATTGTATCAGTCGTTCATAAAGGGTTTCGTATTTTTCTTGAATGTGGGTTGACGATTCTCCTGTTCCCATGCTAAATAGCAGGCCAAATATTATGGAACATTTCTCAGAAATATTTCAGCGAGTTCTGAACAGATCTCACTTTGATGATATCAGTGACACTTCTTATTTACCTTATGAACATTTGTGCGAGCAACTCTTTGTTCAGGAGAATGTTCCCTGCAGAGCAAAGTCTCACAAACACTTGTGAGAATAAGCCTTCACGCAAAGCTGCAAGCCGGGGGTGATTATGTGGCCATCTTGAAATGCCTATAAAAGAACGAAAACAGTGCCATGTGACCAAGGTGACCAACTGCACCTTCAAACAATGCCATGTGACAGGTGACCAAGTAAACATTCATGGCAAACAGTTCACGAGCAGCCCCACGGCTGGAATTTGTTGACACAAAATACTTGCCAAATAACTGAATATCAACCAGCGTCATAAAAAGCACCTCCTGTGTACAGACAACTTGCAAACAGGAAAGGGGGCTGAATTTGCTAAATAAACTGCAGGTAGCAAAGTGCTTGCCTACCTCTGTTCACTCATGAGTAAACATGATTGTGGTTGGACAATGCTGACAGCTGCAGAAGAACATTTAGCGTACGTGGACAAAGGAAGACTAATTGCAGTTGAATCAAAGATTACAGGGTGGAAAGACCGACTGTCACTGGTCAGGGTTCATCCTGGTCCAGGGTCCAGGGTCATTCCTTTCATTACATTCTGAAGTCATTTGTTTGGGACTGTCTTTTGTCCCATGTCTGTGCAGCAGGTAGCACAGTGAGATCCTGGTATATGACTAAGGCTCCTCGGGGCGACAGTGGTACAAATAATAAATACTAATGATACAATAATTTGTTTGGTTCACATTTAAATATCCCAAATGATGGGACTTCCACTAAGTTTTCCTGGGAGCCTGTTCCACAGGCTGATGCGCTCTACAAATTTGTTAGTCTTTAAGGTGCCACAAGGACTCCTCGTTGTTTTTGCTGATACAGACTAAAATGGCTACCCCTCTGAAACCTGTCTACAAACATTGTACTTCCCAATATTAAGCCTAAGTTTTCCTTTGCTTAATTTCATCCCATTACTTATGCCTTAACCACCTCAGAACGGCCTGAATAATTCCTCTTTTCTTGGTATTTAGCATTTAGGCTCTTCAAATACTTGTAAAGAGCCCCCTCAGATGGCACTTAGCCAAGCAAGACATGTTTAACCCTCTTAATCTTCCTTGTAAATCAGTCCCTCCAGCCTCTAAATCATTTTCACTGCTCTTGTCTGAATTCCTTCCAATTTATCGGCGTCAGCTTGGTAATGAAGTGCCTGTAAATGATCACACAATTTTATGTCTTACCAGTGTGACCAGTGAAATAAGAAACACAATGGGTCAAAAATCTCTGACCCAAGTGCTAAGAGTAGCTCTGAGCCAGTCAGATACTAGTGCAATTCCTCCGGTATCTCTCCATGGTCTTGAAACACTTATTTACCCCACAGCAGCCACATAGTCATTGTGATTAATTTTACCCTATGGTATCTTAACACTAACGGGTACATTCACCTAACCAGCTGTCTTCCAAACTAACTGCTGCAGGCCCTGGCAGATTCCACCTCTGTCCTGCCATTTCCGCTGCATCCTGGCTCCCGTTTTCATCGTGTGATTGTGCTGACAGAGCAGGAGAGGCCTGGCGAAATGTGCAGAGCTGGGGCAAAGGGGACACAGCAACCCAATGGCTGACAGAAGTGCACCCTTCCTAGACCAGGAGGGAAAGGAAGAAGTAGGGCAGTAGGGGAAAAAGCCAGGCAAGTGAGTCTCCCTCTTCAGGCAGATTTGTGTGCCTGAGGTAAGCTCTGAAAACGGTCTGCTACTCACTTGATCCAGAGCACCCATCAAACCCTGCCAGGCAAGGGGTTCTAACCAAGTCTACTTCAAGAACACTCGTGAGACGGCTCAAGCTATCGAGGGCGTGCATATCCGGAAAGCCACGAAATACTAGAAAGGCAGTGTGTTCCCTTCCGTCGTTACAACGGTGGAGTTGGCAGAGATGTCCCGGCCAAGCAATGGGGCTGGACACAGGGAGGTTGGCCTAAAAAGAGTGCAGAGTTCCTACTCCACGTGCTCAAAAATGCTGAGCGTAATGCTGAACTCAAAGGTCTTGCTGTGGATTCTCTGGTAATTGAGCACCTCCAGGTCAACAAGGCCCCCAAAATGCGCAGGCGTATCTATAGAGCTTATGGTCATATCAACCCCTACATGAGCTCCCCCGTCACACTGAGATGATCCTCACTGAGAAGGAGCAGATTGTTCCAAAGCCAGAAGAGGAAGTTGCTCAGAAGAAAAAGATCTCTCAAAAGAAGCCGAAGAAGCTCAAACGTATGGCGCGGGAGTAAATCTGACGTAACAGATGGACATAAATAAAAAAGAAAACTGAAAAAAAAATGGATGCCAATGTCACCATGCTTGGTGCAGTAGAAACGCAGGGGCCTGTGACTGAGAGACAGGCCCTTTTATGTCTCCCCTCAGAACTCCATTGCAAAGGTAAACACCTAGGAGCTGTAGCTCAGAATATCGATGTGCCTGGTAGCATCTGATCTGCATGAACACACAGTACAAACAAGATGGATCTGGGAGTGTTTCGTTACCACTCCAGTAAATAAAAACCAGGCCCTTTTATCACTTTAAGTGGGTCATTTTTCATCCAGAGGTGTCTGGAATTCAAACAGGGCAATAAACTCCAGCTACTCATCTTTGCCCTGTCAAATGTATACAGGCCGGCTACCACCAAGGCTCATGTGCTACAGGGGCCAGATGGAGATCAGTCTCTACCCAGTGGAGAGGGAAGTGTGGGTCAGCCCCACCCTCCCCTTGCAGGGGAGGAGGGGCTGAAGGGAATTCATTAACCTGGAGGGCACGCTCCCATTCTGTGCCAACATCTTTCAAGAAGACAGGGAGGGAAATTTCCTCCTTGCATTCCCCTCCCTCTGATTGCCGCCTGGCCTGCCAGTGTGACTTTGCTACAGCGTCCATGACAAGCACAGCGAGGTAAGGAGCCTTATTTTCAGCTGTCAATGAGAAGTGGGGTCAGTAAGCAGAGACTAAACCTGATCGGTTTCCAATACCCCTGGCCAATGTCATTGCCTCAGCTTAGCCGGCTTTTCAGAAACAATGTACCCCTGAAGGCAATGAGAATTCTTTCCACTGACATCTATGTGATGTGTGGGGCAGCTGACTTTTTAGATTGAGCTGCAAGAGGTGGGAACCCCAGAACGACCCACCCCCTTCTCTGCCAATCCCCCAGTGAGACTTTTTCCATGTTTCTTGGAGACTAAAGTCTGCTGTGGTCCAGAGATGGGAACCCAAGAAACTAATTTAAAGCTGCTAATTTGGGGATGTGTTTAAATCCTCAAGATAAAAGGAGAAGGGTAGTAACACAATACTTAATAATGACATAAATAATTAGCCAGAAGGCTGGCTTGCTAAATTAGTGCCACTTCAGATTGGATCTTGTTGGCTGTTTCTCAAGTAGGATCAGGCTAACTTTGCATGGGGAAGCTTCAGGGAAACCTCGGGTACTGCAGGAAGTGCTGCTTGTTATTCAGTAGGTTGTGTTCTTTGCTCTGAATCGGAGTTAGGGATGTGCTAAGCTGTCAGAGGCGCCATCTTTCAGATACAAAGCAAACTTGACGTCCTTATTTCTTGAGAGCATTGACTGTGACATGGTACCTCACGCAATGTGTTTGCCTCTCTCATACCACTGTCCTTGTTTCTTAATCACATCTGAATTTCTTTGTAAAGGTAGAATTTTAATTTCTCTGTCCTCCTTTGAGCTTCTGATTGCTCTTTTATAACTAAACAAGATGACGTTTGTAACTGAAAATTAATGATGACATATTTTGTACCTTGTACTGTAACCCAGAAACCTTTAAACATGAAGATTTAACCCCACAAAAACTCTAATGGTGCTTTTCAGAAAGGTCGGGGCATTTAAGTGGCACTGTGGTCCAATGGGTAAGGCACCAAACTGGGACTTACAAGACCTAGATTCTATTCCTAGCTCTGCTGCTGACCTACTGTGTAACCTTGAATAAGTCACTTCACCTCTATGTGCCTCTGTTTTCCCTCCAACATTTATTGGTCCTGTTTAGACTGTAAGCTCTTTGAGGCCTGGTCTACGCTACGAGTTTAGGTGGAATTTAGCAGCATTAAATCGAATTAAGCCTGCACCCATCCACACAACGAAGCCATTTTTGTCGACATAAAGGGCTCTTAAAATCAATTTCTGTACTCCTCCCCGACGAGGGGAGTAGCGTTGAAATCGACATTACCGATTCGAATTAGGGTTAGTGTGGACGCAATTTGACGGTTTTGGCCTCCGGGAGCTATCCCACAGTGCACCATTGTGACCGCTCTGGACAGCAATCTGAACTCGGATGCACTGGCCAGGTAGACAGGAAAAACCCCGCGAACTTTTGAATTTCATTTCCTGTTTCCCCTGCGTGGAGAGCTGATCAGCACAGGTGACCATGCAGTCCCAGAATCGAAAAAGAGCTCCAGCATGGACCGTACGGGAGATACTGGATCTGATCGCTGTATGGGGAGATGAATCCGTGCTATCAGACCTCCGTTCCAAAAGATGGAATGCCAAAACATTAAAAAAAATCTCCAAGGCCATGATGGACAGACTGAGCAAGTGCAGAATGGTGGTTCACTCGACTTCCCTGTAAGCCAACTGCCCTCTCCTCCCCGCTTTGATCTCTGCTTGCAGAGGCAATAAAGTCAGTGTTGTTTCAAATTCATGCATTCTTTATCACTTCATCACACAAGTGGGGGGATAACTGCCAAGGAAGCCCGGGAGGGGTGGGGGAGGAGGGAAGCAACGGGAGGGGTTGTTGTACAGGCACCCCCTAGAATGGCATGCGGCTCATCATTTCTGCAGGATGTCTGGGGCTCTTACCCGGAGCGGCCGCTTGCATCTGGTTCTTTAGTAGGCTTGCCTGATATTCTAGGCAGCATTGAATCTCTATTAGACAAAACTTAAAGAAGAGAATGACCTGGGGAGTCGTTCCCATTTTTGTCTAGGCGCCCCCGACCGACCTCACGGAGGCCGGCCAGGAGCACCCATGACAGCAGCAGATGGTACAGTATGACTTCCCTGCACTATTTGTGTAGCTGAAGTTGCGTATCTTAGGTCAACCCCCCCACACACACACACCACCACCACCAGTGTAGACCTAGCCTAAGGGTAAGTGGTATTAAGAATGCAAAACAGGAAGAGAAGTTTATCTGAACAAGGCCATAATTAAGTGCCTCAGGGCTATCAGAACCACTATGGTTGATGTTTCCTACATCTAACTAAGAGGTGGCAAGCAGAAGGAATTTATAAATAGCAGGGGGTTACATACAACTAGATACACAAAGGGATTTAGACACCTAACTGCCACTTTAGACACCTCAACTCTTTTTCAGCTGCTGTCTAACTCTGTAGGTGCCTAAAGTCCCATGCACCTAATTTCCACTCGTAAAGTCCCTTAGGCACCTAAAATTCTGTCATTGGACATGCACCCAACATTTTAAGGTCCTGATACATGCCTTAACCCCAGCGGAATCCTCAACCTAGACATTCCCCCTGCCTATCTCACCTGCAGGACCCAATCCAATAGGTGTTCTCAGGGGCCATCTAACATTCAACACTACAGAAAACCTAGGAACTGCCCCTTCCCCCTGTGCTTAGACGTTTGGCTGCGTGTGTGTTCTCCCTGTGTGCTGCCCGAGCTCTGTGCAGACAGCTGGCACAGCAGATCTTGTGTGAACCGTCCAATGACCACAAGATTTGTTAAGGGACGAAGGCACCAGGCCAGGTTTATTGTCAACAAAGCACGGTAATAGCACCTGGCAGACTCTACGAGGATACTAAGACATGTATGCCCATGACAATGGACACAGCTCAGTGAATGGTGGGAGTTTCCATTTCCCCCTTGGTTGCACAAAGATACTTCCTCTGAGATACATTTTTATACCCTGATACAAACAAGTTATGTACTGCCCCTCTGACATAGTGAGTTACTGCCCCCTGACGTGACTAGTTATCACCCATCACCTTGTACAAGTTGGTTCGCTTAAAACATTTGTATTACATACTGTCATCCTGATCTTATTTTTCAGGAGGAGACAGTGTGTTCCTGTTATCCTTGGGGAATGTTTTTGTACCATCCTTGATATCAGGATGTTCTGGTGCCACTTGATATCGGGATGTGTTTGCGTGAGTACTCACTCTATGCTTAGCACTTCTTGAGAATGTGTAGTTTTGCAAAATTAGCCCTGTTCTTGCTAAATTCTATGAGCAGGTTCTGCCTCATACCAGGCCTTTAATACAAGGGCTTATGTCTCAGGCTCTCTTCCTACTACACCCCCTAAATAACTTTTAGGCCTGGAACTCACCCAGGATGTAGGAGACCACTGGTTCAATTCCCACTCTGCGTAATGTGGGATTTGAACCCACCTCTCTCATTGGTGAGGTGAGTGCCCTAACCAGGGGACTTTGGAACAAGGTACAGGATAGACACCAATCCCAGAATATTGCATAGCCCAGGGCTTCGGGCACTCACCTGAGAGATGGGAGACGTGCTTTCAACTCCCAGCTCCACACCAGGCAACATGGGGATTTGAACCCAGCTCTTCTGTATCAGGGTGAGTGCTTAGACACTGGCCTAAAGGTTATTTTTGTAGAGTGGGAGGGGGCACCAACTCCTCGGGTTTTTTTAGAGAAAGGGCTCAGGTACCTTACTCCAGGAGAGGGTTCACGGCTGTGACTCCCCAGCAGAGAGAAGTGTCTCCCCCCAGCCTGGAATTAGGTGCCAAACTCCCTTTGAGGGCTTAGGCCAGCTTCCTCTCCTCAGCATTTCCTATTGGCTGGCTTAGGTGGCTCCCTGCCCGGCACTCTGGCTTCTGTGGAGCCCAATCTATGGTGCCTGTTTCTCCCCATTCATTGTATTCATTGAATTAGATGCCTAACTCAGGCCTGTGGATTCCATCAGGGACAAAGTGAAGAGTTGCAAGTTAGGTGAGGCTAGGCTCCCTTTGTGGATCTAGCCCTAAACATCCCTTCCCCTACAGTGCAAAGCCGCAGCCTTTAAGCCATTTTCAGCAGCTAAGGTACAGATGCCATCTGCTCATGGAAGGGTTGAAAGCAGGTTCAGAGTCTGAATCTATGGCTTGGGCCCTTTGAAACGTCACAGGACAGGAAGAAGACGACCACACCCGCTCCACTTAAGCAGGCTTTCCAAAGAGCTGCGGTCTAAAGAGGGGCCAAAAGCGGTAGCTCAGCCAGCGCTGGACAATCCATGATCCATGTGAATGTTAATGTTCATTGGCTGATGTCAAAAACAATTCAGCTAAAGCAGGAGGAGAAACACAAGGAACACAAGGGCAGCCTCTGAAGGAGCCAACTGTGTGACTAATGCAGCTACCTTCTGAGTAATGCTTGAACAGAAACATAAATAATAATTAATCCAATTCTGCTCTTTCAGGAGAATGGAGTGGAGCCCTCTGTGTTTGGACAAAAGCAGGCCTCTGTGTTTAATGACAAGAAAATCCTTGTGAATTTTTATTACTTACTGTAAAGGCTGTAAAAACCCTACATTAGGAAATAAACCTTGCAGCTGATTTATGGTGTGGCCACGGGGGCAGACGCTTTTTAATTTGCTTACATTTCAGCGAGATGTTGCAAGAAATGGTTGGTCAGTAGAAGAGGCTTTTCCCCTCGTGTTGGTACCCAACCCAATATGCCAGTAGGATGCTAGGAGACATGCTGCACCTGGGGGTTTGGATGAGGTGTAAAACCAAAGGCCTGAATGCTTGTGCTAAGATCCCATGTCATTTCTTTGCACTATAGGTGTGTTGAGGCCAAACACTTTGCTTAGGGAGCCAGTGTGGCTTAGAATGCAAACCAGCGGCTTGTAATTCTGTCCACCACGGTTCTGTTCCTGGCTCTGGCTGGCATTGAACAAGTCACTTCATTTCTCTGTACTGCAGTTTCCCTATCTGTAAAATAAGGATACGGTGCTCCATCTGTGAAGTTTTGTGATCTGCTGATGGAAAAGCACTATATAAGAATATGGTCTTCTTATTAAATACATAATGGCTGCCTAAAATTCCCTCTGCAGTTGGATTTGACTTTCTTAGTTTTGGTGGATTCTGTCAAGCAGCTGCCCTTTTGCATCTCAGAGGTGGCTGCATGTCAGTGGTAGTGAAGTGATTCCATGTATGTAAAGCTTGTAAAGGACTCTGGGATAAAGATTCCCTCCTAAATGGAATGTATTGTCCCCCTCATCTTCTGAAGGGGAGGGAGGGAGACTGCCACAAACGACTATCATCAGGCAGGACTTGGGACAGCAGGTTTCTTCTGAGATGTCTGTGTCAGGGCTAGTCAAAATTCCAATGAAACTGTTTTTCATCAGAAAATTGGATTTTTAGAGAAAATGGAATTTTTTTGCACAACAGTGTCTATTTTCTGTTGAAAGATTGACTTTTTATAAAGAAAAACTACATCTCCCATGATTCACTGCAGCTAGGGATTCTCATGATACATCATGGTGGCTTAGCAAGAGGAGACACCGCATTGCATCATGGGAGATATAGTGAACATGGAACCCAACCCATCAAGGAGAATGGAGGCACCTGAACAACAATTACCACGAGACACTACAGCAGCATTTCCTAATCAAAAGATTTTTCAGACAAAAATTTTCAGGTTTTGATTTTTTTTCATTGAGAAAATTAGTAGTAGTTGTAGTTTTTGTCAAAATTTTCCACTGAGGGTAGGGTTTAGACCAGCTCTATTATTGATCCATTTACAATGCACTCTTCACAATGTTACCTGAGTACAGGCTAGTTTCACTGTTGCTCTGCAGATTAATTCCAGTGTTGCCATTCTCATAATTTAATCATGGATTACACGCTATTTGTGTAACCCTTCTGCCAAGCGGTGGAGCTTCCTCTCAAAATGACAAAACAATACCAGCTCAAGCCCCCACCCAGAAATCTGGGAAAACTAAGCACCCCAACTGGGCACCTCTAAGAGGCAATACTTCACTACTTGCAAGCACTACATCTTGGGGTACGTCTACACTACCCGCCGGATTGGCGGGTAGTGATCGATCTATCAGGGATCGATTTATCGTGTCTAGTGTAGACATGATAAAATTGATTCCCCAATCGCTCTGCTGTCGACTCCGGAACTCCACCGTGGTGAGAGGCGGAAGTGGAGTCGACGGGGGAGTGGCAGAAGTCGACTCGCCACCATCCTTACGGCCAGGTGAATTGACCTAAGATACGCCGACTTCAGCTACACGATTCGTGTAGCTGAAGTTGCGTATCTTAGGTCGAACCACTCCCCCCCCCAAGTGTAGACCAGGCCTTGTATTAAGAGGAGAGGGAATACAGCATTAATTTTGTGACAACACTGCAACAAAGACTCAAAAGTTCGCAGACGATATGTAAACACCCACTATATCCTGGAGAAACCTCACTAACTTAAGTTAAACCTTATTGAACTTAGTTTAAGTGTCTCAGGAGCTCATTATATTAAAAATGCAAATGTTTACGTGTTATTGTGGGGTTGTATGTAACTTGTCAAGGAGACATGACCAATGTAAACCTTGGGCAGTGTTATGAGCTCCAAAGGACTCTTAAACAATGGGCTAAGACAAGAATAAACTATTACTTGAGCAGGGTTTCATAGGAAACACTTGAGAGGAAGGGAATACAAATTATCCACCTACAGCTCCATGCTTTTGAGGAGAAATCCATTGTTTGGCTGATTCCCTAGTCACAAAAAGAACAGGAGTACTTGTGGCACCTTAGAGACTAACAAATTTATTAGAGAATAAGCTTTCGTGGGCTACAGCCCACTTCTTCGGATGCATAGAATGGAACATATATTGAGGAGATATATATACACACATACAGAGAGCATGAACAGGTGGGAGTTGTCTTACCAACTCTGAGAGGCCAATTAAGTAAGTAAAAAAAAAACCTTTTGAAGTGATAATCAAGCTAGCCAAGTACAGACAGTTTGATAAGAAGTGTGAGAATACTTACAAGGGGAGAAAGATTCAATGTTTGTAATGGCTCAGCCATTCCCAGTCCTTATTCAATCCTAAATTGATTGTATCTAGTTTGCATATCAATTCCAGCTCAGCAGTCTCTCATTGGAGTCTGTTTTTGAAGTTTTTCTGTTGTAAGATAGCCACCCACAGGTCTGTCATTGAATGACCAGACAGGTTAAAGTGTTCTCCCACTGGTTTTTGAGTATTATGATTCCTGATGTCAGATTTGTGTCCATTAATTCTTTTTCATAGAGACTGTCCGGTTTGGCCAATGTACATGGCAGAGGGGCATTGCTGGCACATGATGGCATATATCACATTGGTAGATGTGCAGGTGAACGAGCCCCTGATGGTATGGCTGATGTGATTAGGTCCTATGATGATGTCACTTGAATAGATATGTGGACAGAGTTGGCATCGGGCTTTGTTACAAGGATAGGTTCCTGGGTCAGTGGTTTTGTTCAGGGATATGTGGTTGCTGGTGAGTATTTGCTTTAGGTTGGGGGGTTGTCTGTAAGCGAGGACAGGTCTGTCTCCCAAGATCTGTGAGAGTGAGGGATCATCTTTCAAGATAGGTTGTAGATCTTTGATGATGCGCTGGAGAGGTTTTAGTTGGGGGCTGAAGGTGACAGCTAGTGGTGTTCTGTTATTTTCTTTGTTGGGCCTGTCTTGTAGGAGGTGACTTCTGGATACTCGTCTGGCTCTGTCAATCTGTTTTTTCACTTCAGCAGGTGGATATTGTAGTTTTAAGAATGCTTGATAGAGATCTTACAGGTGCTTGTCTCTGTCTGAGGGATTGGAGCAAATGCGGTTATATCTTAGAGCTTGGCTGTAGACAATGGATCGTGTGGTGTGTCCTGGATGGAAGCTGGAGGCATGTAGGTAAGTGTAGCGGTCAGTAGGTTTCCGGTATAGGGTGGTATTTATGTGACCATCGCTTATTAGCACAGTAGGGTCCAGGAAATAGACTGCTTGTGTGGATTGATCTAGGCTGAAGTTGATGGTGGGATGGAAATTATTGAACTCATGATGGAATTCCTCAAGGGCTTCTTTTCCATGGGTCCAGATGATGAAGATGTCATCAATGTAGCGCAAGTAGAGTAGGGGCGTTAGAGGACGAGAGCTAAGGAAGCGTTGTTCTAAGTCAGCCATAAAAATGTTGGCATACTGTGGGACCATGTGGGTACCCATAGCAGTGCCGCTGACTTGAAGGTATATATTGTCCCCAAATGTAAAATAGTTGTGGGTGAGGACAAAGTCACAAAGTTCAGCCACCAGGTTAGCTGTGACTTTATCGGGGATACTGTTCCTGATAGCTTGTAGTCCATCTTTGTGTGGAATATTGGTGTAGAGGGCTTCTACGTCCATAGTGGCCAGGATGGTGTTTTCTGGAAGATCACCGATGGATTGTAGTTTCCTCAGGAAGTCAGTGGTGTCCCGAAGATAGCTGGGAGTGCTGGTAGCGAAGGGCCTGAGAAGACAGTCCACATAACCAGACAAGCCTGATGTTAGGGTGCCAATGCCTGAGATGATGGGGCGTCCAGGATTTCCAGGTTTATGGATCTTGGGTAGCAAATAGAGTACCCCTGGTCGGGGTTCTAGGCATGCGTCTGTACAGATTTGTTCCTGTGCTTTGTCAGGGAGTTTTTTTAGCAAATGGTGTAGTTTCTTTAGGTAATCCTCAGTGGGATCAGAGGATAATGGCCTGTAGAATGTGGTGTTGGAGAGCTGTCTAGCAGCCTCTTGGTCGTAATCCAACTTATTCATGATGACGACAGCACCTCCTTTGTTAGCCTCTTTGATCAGAGTTGTTTCTGAGGCTGTAGATGGCGTTGTGTTCAGCATGGCTGAGGTTATGGGGCAAGTGATGTTGCTTTTCCACAATTTCAGCCTTTGCACGTTGACGGAAGCAATCTATGTAGAAGTCCAGTCTGTTGTTTCGACTGTCTGGAGGAGTCCACGCAGAATCCTTTTTTTTTGTAGTGCTGGTAGGGGGGATTCTGTGGGTTAGTATGGGTTAGTCACAATGATTCTCAGAGTCATGGCAGTGCTTGTTCTAAGTTAACAGCTGTTATGAACTTGTGACCACAGAAAAACCACTTGGGGACTGTTTATTGGCCAGAGCCCTTGTTAGAGTTGGGCTTATTTGCCTGTCTGTAGGTACTTGTATTGTTATTTAATGTTTTGTCTGTGATGCTTTCACTGTAAGAATAAATGTGCTTGCTTAGAAAAAGCTGTGTGGTAATTTAACTGTGGCAATTACACTGATTACAACCTCTGAGGGGAAAAGCAAAGCAGATCTGCTTAGGCCGTCTGGCTGTGCTGGGGAATGCACAGTGTAGGCAGGGAGCTGTTCAGGCTGGAAATACCCTGGCCAGGAGGGGCAGAGACCACCACCAAGAAGGTGATGACTGGAAGCCAGAAGCCTGAGAGTGGGTGCTTGGGTGCCACAGAGGGGGAATACAGGCGCAGGTGCACTGAACTGTAACACCCCATTCATAAGTATCAGAGGGGTTAGTCTGAATCTGTAAAAAGCAACAGAGGGTCCTCTGGCACCTTTAAGACTAACAGAAGTATTGGGGGCATAAGCTTTCGTGGGTAAGAACCTCACTTCTTCAGATGCAAGACTTGCATCTGAA
>NC_048317.1:15709847-15751406 GCF_013100865.1 Trachemys scripta elegans | reverse complement strand
AGGGTCCTGTGGCACCTTTGAGACTAACAGAAGTATTGGGAGCATAAGCTTTCGTGGGTAAGAACCTCACTTCTTCAGATGCAAGACTTGCATCTGAAGAAGTGAGGTTCTTACCCACGAAAGCTTATGCTCCCAATACTTCTGTTAGTCTCAAAGGTGCCACAGGACCCTCTGTTGCTTTTTACCCCATTCATAGTTTGTTGTCCAGGTCAGCAAAATCCCAGAGTCCAGGGGTGGGTTCACCTCCAGCCTCCCACGAGGGGGAGGGGGTGCAGTGACTCTGCTGCTGCTGCCACCTCTGTCATATCCTTGGTCCAGTCTGGTCGTACAGCACCATTACCACCTAATCCAGCTATTAGTAATCATAGCTCTGGGATTTGCTGGGGGTAGAGGGCATCTTTGATGGGATGTGGGTGGTCTGACCTGGTGGTCAAAGCAGGAGTCAGGCCAGGTCTGATGTTGGGACGTCAGAGTTCAAGACAGGCCAAAGGGCAAAGCGAGAGTTGAAAGTCAGGAGGCAGGCAGAGGCAGGTTACCCAGAGGCAAACAGATTGATATCCAGTCAGGCCAGCTCAGAGAAGCAGGAGCACAAGACATACTGTCCAGAGCCAGGTGCTGGGTTTATATAGAAGCTGTGGGCCAGCCAGGACCCCAGCATTCTGCAAATCAGGTTACAGAGCTAGCTTCTGCCTTAGCAATTGTTAGTGGGTGGCTGGTTAGAGCTTTCTAGCTCCTAAGAAACTTGTAGACATGAGTTTGAGATATGCCTTTAGCTGCAGTACCATGTTCTGAGGCTCTGCCCTCTACTCCTTACTGATTTTACTAGGTAGCAGACTTGCTACTTCTTCTCTGCATTGTCTTTCACCAGAACATTGACCCCACAGCAAGTCTAAGGCTCAGTCCGCCAGACCATCTTATCCATGATTTTAGCTTTAGTGATCACTGAAAAGAAACAAGGATTTCCACCACAACCTAACCACCTCTATCTTTAAATGCTAGAGAGTAAGACTGAAAGAGCACCTATAATCCTTACTACCAAGTAGAAAAAAATAACTCCTACATCACTTGCTTTTACTTCACTACCCACACCCTTAGTGAGTGATATTACATTTAGGGTGACCCCCTCCATTATTACATACAGTTCTTCTTCACTTACATACAGTTCTTCTTCACTTTAGTCATACAAAAATATAACAACAATGAATTACCCTGCATCCAATATTTAGGTGACTTTTGACCTAAAACAACCAAAATTGATCAATTTGACAAAGCAGGTATGTTGAGTAAAGTAGGTGTGTTTATGCAAATATAGTCTGCTCCCGAGATTTGTTCCTCCACTTCATCAATAGATGACAGAAGAGAGCTCATTCAGACCACTGGTTACATCTGGTATTTTATTTAAAGCCCCAGCTCCCAGGGACAAGTAATTAGGGGAGAATCTCAGCTTCCATTTTTAAAAAGGGGTAAATTTTTAGCCCTCCTGGTTGTGGAGAAGTGCCTGACAATGTGCACCAAGTGTGAGCTAAAGGCTCTGAGACCAGAAAAATAATAAAAAGATCCCAGATTTATTTGTTTTTTTAATCTCATGATTTTTGAGGCCTGTCTCGGGATTTTTGAACACTTAGGGTTGGCATCACTGTAACTCACTGCACGTCGTTATGTTAACCCCTTCCATTCCCTCCAGCTGTGCTGTTCAACAGAGCATAGCTGTATGGTTGTGTGGCATTCATGTCGTTGAGAGCAGTGTAATGGAACCAGCTTGACTCCCCTGACTTCGCATTACATGAAACAATCAAAAGGCTAATGGGGGACCTATTAATTCCTCCCAGACTAGGTGTTTAACCCCACTAGACCCCAGCAAAGCTATCCAATTACTACACTGCAGCAGGTTTGTTAGGGAATCTGCTCCCAAACCTGGGTTGTGACCCCCTCTCCCCACACATGAAGGATAAATGATCATACAGTGATGCACGGTTGGCAGGCTCTCTTTATAAAATGTTTTGTATGTACATTTCCTTCAAGTGATGAGAAGCTGTGAGAAAACCTGAGTCTGTATAAAGGGCTTCATAGTAAGTTTCTGATCAAAGCAGAGCACTAAAATCACTTTCCTGCAGAAATCAACTCAGCTGAAATAGACCAGGGCTACTGCGGACAGTGTGGGGGCTGTAGAAGGGAGAGACGACGACTCCTTCGCTGAGAAAGGGGAAGCTGGATACATAGCAGTAACTACTGAGGGTGCAGGGGTAAAGTGTGGTTTTCTTGAGAAGAGCTATGAAGGCTGCATTTTCCAGGGTGATGAGGGGCCTCCGGCTAAGGAGATGATGATGATGGCTGTGAGCGGAGAGGCACGTGAAGTGTCACAGCATAGAGTCTATGGAGGATGCCGCTCACTTTGCAGAACAGATGGTGTAAGCAGGGACAGGACTGTTGGAAGGTTTCTGGGTTGGCAGAAGCAAGAGGAAGAGAGAAGATGCACCATTAAAATATATATGGGGTGAACCTGACTCAAGGAGGGCTCGCTATTTTCTCATTCCCCTCTCTCTCCTCACTCAGTCCTAGCAGTTACATGGACTCTGTTCCTGGATACTGCTGCTTGCACATAGATTCTGTCGGGAAAGGCCATGGCGTCAAAGGCAGGAAGGGAGAGCCCATGTTTAAATGCCTGGGGACAGCGTATGAGTTTTTGATGCATAAGCCAAACATTTTGGAACCAAATGCTTTAGCTGGGTGGTCCTACATAAAAGATAATGCATCCCGTTGGAGTGTATTTGTGGTTTACATAACAGAGGATTCTATTACTTGTCAAGGACACATGTGGAATTGTAGCCCTGGAGGACAGAGCACGTTAAGTCAGCAGCAGCTTTGTGGCATCTCCATTTGACAGATATAATCCTAGTTGGATCTTAGTAACCTTGTTGCTAGAACAGAGTCCAGCAGGCCTGACCACAGTCAGGCATCGTGCATGAGTTGTTTATTGATGATTACTTGAGCCTTTATTCTTAAATCCTTGAGTCAAAGCAGCCAGTTTGAATGGATTTCTTTCTCATTTGCGTCAGTGCTTTTTTCAACAGCTTGGCAAACAACGTAAACATCCATCTGCAATTGTCACTGGTGGCAGTGAAATGCATATCTTCTGCGTGTTAGTTGGTGCTCTCAGACATCTAGTTAGGGGAGGTACAAAGCTGATGCTCTTTCTTTCTGAGATGGTTTATATGACACCATTAGAAATATCAGGAATCATATCAGTTTTAATTTTCTGCACAGGACTTCCTGAAAGAAGGTTTACATTCTACATTTTATTATTCATTTTTTCCCTTTTCTTTTCAGGGGCAATTAGAACCCCCTTGCTGGTGTCACCGTTTTATATTCCCTGCCCTTCCACGGTTAAACATGGATTCCTTGATTCCAAGGCCAGAAAGGATGAGTGTGATCATCTAGTCTGACCTCTTGTATAGCACAGGCCACAGAACTCCCCCAAAATAATTCCTAGAGCAGAGCTTTTGAAAAACATCCCATCTTGATTTAATAATTGTCAGTGATGGAAACTGCACCATGACCATTGGTAAATTGCTCCAGTGGTTAATTACTTTTACTGTTAAAAATGTATGTCATATTTCCAGTCTGAATTTGTGTAGCTTCAGCTTCCATCCCTTGGATTGTGTTATACCTGTGACTGCTAGATTGACGAGCCCATTGTTAAATATTTGTTCCCCATGTAGATACTTATAGACTGTGATCAAGTCAGCCCTTAACCTTCTCTTGTTTATGCTAAATCATAGAATCATAGAAGATCAGGGTTGGAAGAGATCTCAGGGGGTCATATAGTCCAACACCCTGCTCAAAGCAGGACCAACCCCAACTAAATCATCCCAGCCAGGGCTTTGTCAAGCTGGGCTTAAAAACCTCTAAGGATGGAGATTCCATCACCTCCCTAGGGAACCCATTCCAGTGCTTCACCACCCTCCTAGTGAAATAGTGTTTCCTAATATCCAACCTAGACCTCCCCCACTGCAACCTGAGATCATTGCTCCTAGTTTTTCATCTGCCACCACTGAGAACAGCTGAGCTCCAACCTCTTTGGAACCCCCCTTCAGGTAGTTGAAGGCTGCTATCAAATCCCCCCTCACTCTTCTCTTCTGCAGACTAAATAAGCCCAGTTCCCTCAGCCTCGCCTCATAAATCATGTGCCCCAGTCCCCTAATCATTTTTGTTGCCCTCTGCTGGACTCTCTCCAATTTGTCTACATCCTTTCTGTAGTGGAGGGACCAAAACTGGACGCAATACTCCAGATGAGGCCTCACCAGTGGCAAATAGAGGGGAATAATCACTTCCCTCCATCTGCTGGCAATGCTCCTACTAATGCAGTCCAATATGCCGTTAGCCTTCTTGGCAACAAGGGCACACTGCTGACTCATATCCAGCTTCTTGTCCACTGTAATCTCCAGGACCTTTTCTGCAGAACTGCTGCTTAGCCAGTCAGTCCCCAGCCTGTAGCGGTGCCTGGGATTCTTCCGTCCTAAGTGCAGGACTCTGCACTTGTCCTTGTTGAACCTCATCAGATTTATTTTGGCCCAATACTCCAATTTGTCTAGGTCACTCTGGACCCTATCCCTACCCTCCAGCATATCTACCTCTCCCCCCAGTTTAGTGTCATCTGCGAACTTGCTGAGGGTGCGATTCATCCCATCCTCCAGATCACTAATAAAGATGTTGAACAAAACCGGCCCCAGGACCGACCCCTGGGGCACTCCGCTTGATACCAGCTGCCAACTAGACATTAAGCCATTGATCACTACCCATTGAGCCCGACAATCTAGCCAGCTTTCTATCCACCTTATAGTCCATTCATCCAAGCCATACTTCTTTAACTTGCTGGCAAGAATCCTGTGGGAGACCGTATCAAAAGCTTTGCTAAAGTCAAGGTAAATCATGTCCACTGCTTTCCCCATATCCACAGAGCCAGTTATCTCATCATAGAAGGCAGTCAGGTTGGTCAGGCTTGACTTTCCCTTGATGCATTTATGTTGACTGTTCCTGATCACCTTCCTCTCCTCCAAGTGCTTCAAAATGGATTCCATGAGGACCTGCTCCATGATTTTTCTGGGAACTGAGGTGAGGATGACCAATCTATAGTTCCCTGGATTCTCCTTCTTCCCTTTTTTTAAGATGGGTGCTATATTTGCCTTTTTCCAATCGTCTGGGACCTCCCCACATCACCATGAGTTTTCAAAGATAATGGCCAATGGCTCTGCAATCATATCAGCCAAGTCCCTCAGCACTCTCAGGTCTGGTCTATACTACCCGCCTGAATCGGCGGGTAGAAATCGACTTCTCGGGGATCGATTTATCGCGTCCCGTCGGGACGCGACAATCGATCCCCGAATCGGCGCTCTAACTCCACCAGCGGAGGTGGTAGTAAGCGCCGCCGACAAAAAGCCGCAGAAGTCGATTTTGCCGCCGTCCTCACAACGGGGTAAGTCGGCTGCGATACGTCGAATTCAGCTACGCTATTCACGTAGCTGAATTTGCGTATCTTAAATCGACTCCCCGCTGTAGTGTAGATGTACCCTCAGATGCATTAGATCTGTCCCCATGGACTTGTGCATGTCCAGCTTTTCTAAATAGCCCTTAACCTGTTCTTTCACCACTGAGGGTGAAATAGATTGAGCTCTTTGATCCTATCAACATAAGGGAGGTTTTCTAATCCTTAAATCATTCTGGTGGCTCTTCTCTGAACCCTCTGTAGTTTATCAACAACCTTTTTGACTTGTGGATAGCTGAACTGGACACAGGATTCCAGCAGCGGTCGCATCAGCGCCAGAATCAGAGGTAAAATGACCTCTCTGCTCCAATCTGAAGCAGTAGCAACATGTTAACACAGTCTTTCTCCCTCTCCCTCCCTCCCTCTCTCTTTGTATATCTATATAATGTCTAACATAATATAATAAGAATAATGTGTGCATATGGAGGTGCATGCACATAAACACACACAGTGCATCTAGCACTAGAATGCAATTCACCCCAGAATGCTGGGGCTGCAGAATAAAAGACACCATTTTGCTGCACTAAGGTGGATGTGTGGGGTCCACAGGGGAATAACACAACTTCTGAGCGTGCTGGAGTTGGGCTCCATATCTCAGGTCTGTTTGTATAATCACAGACTTTTTGGCTGCACAACTGTGGTGTAGAAGCCTGTACAAATGACATGGTCTTCTAGTGCAGGGGCTGGAGTTGCATTTGCAGAGGTGAGGCGGGGCCACATGTCCTTGTGGGTTAGGGGATGTATTCTACCCCTCCTCCCTTCACAAGGCCTACCTACTTAGGCTTTAGGGAGATATGGGTTCAAGTCCTGCTCTGTCACAGACTTCCTGTGTTTTACCTTGGGCAAGACTTAGCTTCTCTGTTAGGGTTACCATACGTCCGTTTTTTCCTGGACATGTCCGGCTTTTCGGCAATCAATCCCCCGTCCGGGGGGAATTGCCAAAAAGCCGAACATGTCCGGGAAAAATACCGTCCGGACCCTGCGCCGCCGGAGCAGAGCAGCTGGAGCCGGGGAGGAGAAGTGTCCGGCTGGGGGCGCAGGGTCTGGAGGCATAGGGGCTGCCCAAAGCCCGAGTGCTACCAGCTTCATGGTTTGCCGGGCAGCCTCCAGACCCTGCGCCCCCGGCTGGGCGCTTCCCCTCCCGGGCTCCAGCTGTGCTGGGGAAGCGCCGGCCGGGGGCGCAAGGTCTGGAGGCTGCCCGGCAAACCGTAAAGCCTGTAGTGCTCAGGCAGCCCTTTTCGCGTGGCTGGGAGGGAGGAGGGGGAGTTAGGGGGGGGACTTTGGGGAAAGGGCGGGGAAAGGGCAGAGTTGGGGCGGGGCTGGGGGTGGGGAAAGGGGTGGGAAAGGGGCGGGGCTAGGGCCCGTGGAGTGTCCTTTTTTTTTATTTTTTAAATATGGTAACCCTATTCTCTGTGCCTCAGTTCCCCATCTGTAAAATGGAGATACTAGTACTTCCCTCTCTCACAGGGGTGTTACAAGGAGCCCAGTTACCACAATGATGGGCGCCTTACAAGTATATAAGATACAAAGAGAATAGATATCATGGGCAATAGCCCTCTCTGCTGCACAGTGTGGATCCTCATGACATATTTTGCATGCAGCCCTTGCATAACACACAAAGGGATGTCAGTGGGAGGGGAGGAGAGGCCAGGGCCGGTGCTACCATTTAGGCCAACTAGGCAGTTGCCTAGGGCGCCAAGATTTGGGGGCGCCTAAAAGCGGCGCCCCCAATTTTTATTATTATTTTTTTTTTTACAGAGGCCACTGCGCTGGGAGGGAGAGGGAGTCTGAGCCGCCGGCAGGCAGCCCAGGGGAACCCCTGGGTCAACGCGCGGCAAACAGCCCAGGGGTTCCCCTGGGTCAGAGCTGCCGCACGGATCCCCGGGCCGGGGGGTGTGGAGCTGCCGCTGGGGGGTGCCTCAGGGTGGGGGGAGGGCAGGGAGCTGCCGCAGGCCTAGGGCGCGAAACTTCCTTGCACTGGCCCTGGGAGGGGCTCACATCGAGCTCTGCACTGCAGATTATCTATGGTGAGGGTCCCGGAGCAGGGTTTCCCATCTCTATAGTAGCACTGTGCATACTAATCCTCTGCCGTCTGCTGCCTGAAGATTTGAGGGTGAAAATAAACACTTAGCAAAGTTTTGTGAGTTTCCTAAAAATGTTTGCAATGTGAAGTTCCATCAGAGTTTGCAATTTCTTTCCACTTTGCACCGACTTCTCAGTAATTTTGCAAATTTCTGTAGTTTTCATCCACTTTTCACCTGCCATGACCCTCTCTATGAGAGTTCTTCCTTCATGAACCTTTCAGTCTATGACACCTGTGATGACACTGCCAACAATTCCATCACTGGCCATTTTAAAATCAAGATTGGATGTTTTTCTAAAAGATCTGCTCTAGTTCAACCAGGAATTCATTCAGGGAAGTCCTATGGCCTGTGCTACACAGGCGATGAGACTAGATAAACACAGTGGTCCCTTCTGGCCTTGGAATCTATGAACATGGGGCAAATTCATGTCGATGTTGACATAGGCAATGCTCTGCTGGGAACTAGAGAAGAGCAACCAACCCGTTTCACACAAGTCTTAATTTCTGGTCACTGCCATCATGGGATCAGATTCAAATCCATGACCTAAAGCTTTATATTCCAATACCATTCCTCTTACCTATTCAGTTCCCCCAACATAGACTCATAGAAATGTAGGACTGGAAAGGACCTCAGTAGGCCATCTAGTCCAGTCCCTTGCACTGAGGCTGGACTAAGTATTATCTAGACCATCCCTGACAGATGTTTGTCTAACTTGTTCTAAACAATTTCACAGAATTTATTTCAGCGCTTAACTACCCTGACAGTTAAGAAGTTTTTCCTAATGTACAACTTAAAGTGCCCTTGCTGCAATTTAAGCCCATTGCTTCTTGTCCTATCCTTAATGGATTAGAAGAACAATTTATCATCCTTCTCTTTATAACAACCTTTTACAAACTTGAATACTGTTATCTTGTCCCTCTTCAGTCTTCTCTTCTCCAGACTAAACAAACCCAGTTTTTTCAATCTTCCCTCATGGGTCATGTTTTCTAGACCTTTAATCATTTTTGTTGCTCTTCTCTGGACTTTCTTCATTTTGTCCATATCTATCCTGAAGTGTGATGCCCGGAACTGGACACAATACTCCAGCTGAGGCCTAAACATTACTGAATAGAGGGGAAGAATTACTTCTCGGGTCTTGCTTACAACATTCCTGTTCATACATTCAAGAATGATGTTTGCTTTTTTTGCAACAGTGTTACACTGTTCACTTATATTTAACTTGTGATCCACTATGACCCCCAGATCCCTTTCTGCAGTACTCCTTTCTAGACAGTCATTTCCTATTTTATATATATGCAACTGATTGTTCTTTCCTAAATGGAGTACTTTGCATTTATTCTTATTGAATTTCATCCTATATATTTCAGACTGTTTCTCCAGTTTGTCAAGATCATTTTGAATTCTAATCCTGTCCTCCAGAGCACTTGGTATTACCCACAAACTTTATATGTGCACTCTCTATGCCATTATCCAAATCATTTATAAAGATATTGAATAGAACCAGACACAGGACAGATCCCTGTAGACCCCCAGTTGATATGCCCTTCCAGCTTGAATGGAAGACATTGATAATGACTCTCTGAGTACAGTTTTTCAACCAGTTGTGCACCGACCTTAGCATAGACTCATCAAGGCTATATTGCCCTAGTTTGCTTATGACAAGGTCATGTGAGACAATAGTCAAAGCCAGACTAAAGTTGAGATATGTCACGTCTACTGCATCCCTCTATCCGCAAGACTTGTTACACTGTCAGAGAAGAAAATTAGGTTGGTTTGACATGATTTGTTCTTGACAAATCCATGCTGACTGTTACTTCTCACCTTATTACCCTCTAGATGCTTCCAAATTGATTGTTTGATTGTTTGCTCCATTATTTTTCCAGATGCCGAAGTTAAGCTACATAATTCCCTGGGTTGTCCTTATTCCCCTTTTTATAGATAGATACTATATTTGCCCTTTTCCGGCCTTCTGGAATCTTTCCCATTCTCCACAAGTTCTCAAAGATAATTGCTAATGGCTCAGAAATCTCTTCAGCCAGTTGCTTAAGTATGCTAGGATGTATCTCGTCAGGCCCTGCTGACTTGAAGAGATCTAACTTGTCTGAGTAATTCTTAATAGCTCTTTCCCTATTTTAGCTCAGATCCTACCCCATTTACACTCATGTTCACTATGTTAGTTGTTTGGTCACTGCTAACCTTTTTGAAATAAAAAAGGCATTTAACTCTTCGGTCATAGCTGCGTTTTCTGATTCTACCTTTCCCTCCTCATTGAGTAATGAGCCTACTTATTTAAACGATGCAGACAGGGATTTTGAAAATATCTTAAGTAAGAGCCACCCAACTTCCATCAAAGTGCAGTGGGATTTGGATGCTTAGGCTCCTTTGAAAATCCCAGCTGCAGATAATTGCTTTCTGTCCATGTGGCTCTTAACATTGCAGAATGCAGTGAAAAGGGTTTTTGGATGAGATACATGAAGATTTTGGCACTGATTTCCATGGGCTTGGTCCCAGCTTCCACTCACGCATGTGTGACTAGTGACATGCACAAACCTGCACACATGCTTGAGACCAGCTCTGCGGAGTGCCAAGTGCTTCCTATGAAATGTTGGCGGCGAAGCTCAGCCCCTAACATCCTTTTGTGCAGCATCCTCTGTGCAGCCCGAGGCAAGGAAGCTTTACATGCACAAAACGCATTCGCACAACGTAGAACATATTATAGGTAAAATGTTTGTGGACCACTTGGGCAATGCACAGATCTGTCATGGGGGCTGATTTGAAGATGGGGTTTTATAAGTTTATGTACAAGATGATGCAATGGGGTTGCCTGTGATAACTCAGGAGGTCCCTTCTAGTTTTATGTTTTTATCTCTGCTAAATTAAACACGGTTACATAGATTTTCCCAGGTAGGCCTTTCACATGACCCATAAATACTTATTCCTCTCCACTTCCCACTCTTGTTTTGACTACCAGTTTTTAAATGGTAGAAGGGAAGCAACCGCCTACAAAAATGACCTGCAGATCAAGTAACAGTCTAGCCCAGGGGTCAGCAGCCTTTCAGAAGTGGGGTGCCGAGTCTTCATTTATTCACTCTAATGTAAGGTTTCGCATGCCGGTAATACATTTTAAGGTTTTTAGAAGATCTCTTTCTATAAGTCTATAATATATAACTAAACTATTGTTGTATGTAAAGTAAATAAGGTTTTTAAAATGTTTAAGAAACTTAATTTAAAATTAAATTAAAATGCAGAGCCCCCTGGACCAGTGGCCAGGACCCGGGCACTGTGAGTGCCACTGAAAATGAGCTCACGTGCCGCCTTCGGCACACGTGTCATAGGTTGCCTACCCCTGGTCTAGCCAGTCTAGTGACTTAGCACCCTTGGAGAGAGATAATGAAGAGGACACAGTACTCCAAATGAGGTCTAACCAGTGCCTTGTATAACGGAACCAGCACCTCCCTATCCCTACTGGAAATACCTCGCCTAATGCATCCCAAGACCACATTAGCTTTTTTCACGGCCACGTCACATTGCCGACTCATAGTCATCCTGCGATCAACCAGGACTCCGAGGTCCTTCTCCTCTTCCGTTACTTCCAACCGATGCGTCCCTAGCTTATAACTAAAATTCTTGTTAGTTATCCCTAAATGCATCACCTTACACTTTTCACTATTAAATTTCATCTTATTACTATTACTCCAGTTTACAAGGTCATCCAAATCTCCCTGCAGGATATCCCGATCCTTCTCCGAATTAGCAATACCTCCCAACTTCGTGTCATCCGCAAACTTAATCAGCCCACTCCTACATTTGGTTCCGAGGTCAGTAATGAATAGATTAAATAAAATCGGACCCCAAACCAAACCTTGAGGAACTCCACTGGTAACCTCCTGATAGGGAAAATTGATACAAACTACTAATACTCACCTCATATTAATTAGACCATAGCAAGGATCATCATTAACATTCCAGACACTTTCCCCTCCCCCATTTATTCTTGGAAAATACAAGGGATAGGTATTTGGAGTTAAGAAACATGACCTATCTGAGACCTCATTAAAACTGGCCTGCTCTCGGATTTCATTCTTGGCGCTGAACTGAACCCATCTTTGAGATTTTTTTCATTCTAATTTTTTTTTAATTAGTTTAATTCTTGGCTTTCATTGTTAGTTTTTAAATAAATCTCCCTAGATCCCCACACTTCCTGCAATCAGAGAACATGAGGGAAAGCTGTTCTCATTGTATCCCAGAGCTGAGCCCTGGTAAGAAATGGAAAATAAGCCCTGGAAAAATCTCATTGGAAGGCATCGGTTCATGGGAGTCCTAGCCCACCTCCACGGCAAACAGGTTAGGGTAACTTTAGAGGAGCAGCTGCGCTTTCAGCTGTTTTCATAACCAACCCCCTGAACCTTCTGCGGTGGCCAATGAGTAGCTTGGCCACTTGGTAATAGCCTCATGGGAATGTCAGCCAACACTGCAGATTAGAAGGACCCGACCCTCAGCCCTTGTAATCATTTACTTCATGGTGTTATGCTGATTTACACTGGCTGAGTATCTGGTGCTCTAGTTGTATTTATTTCCTTGGCATCCTGCCCTTCCTTTTCTTTCCTTTGCTTTTCGGAAGATACGGTTGAGACCTTGGATTCTAGGCTAGGAGGGACCTAGTCAGATCTTTTGATGCAGCTGTATTATCCATCTGTAAACCTTCTGCCAGATGTTGTTGGCAGCAACAAGGGTCGGGTTTAAATAGCTAGAGAGTCCCTCTTAAAACTTACAAACACCACTGGCTTGAGTTCCCACACAGCATTACTGGGATCACTAAATACCTTTCTGGGGGCACCCTTAACGGGCAACTTCCCTACTCACAAGCACTGAGGCTGTGTACAAAACAAGGAAAACGATTACAATAATTTCAGCACTCATTCCTTAACTTGGTTCCTGTCCACTAAACCCCACTCCCAGTTTGGAGTTGTTGGGTTGCATAGTCTCAGACTCCAGAAATACACACAGGTAGGCCTGTCTCCAGTCCCTTGGAAAGCACTGCTTGGCCCTGGCCTGAGACCCCTCTACCCAACCCAAGTCTAATGAGTTCAGTTTTGTTTAGTTGCTGGGTGGGAGGGACCACGGTTCACTCACCATTGCTTCTATTCTGTATGACTTCAACAAAGATTCCTCACTGTGCAGCACCTCCTTGAGAAAATGCTTCACAACATCTTCCTTACTCCTGAGTAGAAAAAACCCATAGTACAATATTTGAGCAAGGTCTCTGTGACGTTGCACTCTATATGATTTTATAAAAATATGCTAATGAGTGTGAATATAATGTAACTGGAATATGCTTCATGCAAAAGGTCTCTTGTAAGGTATCGTTACAAAGCTTATAATCTACTGAGTGTGGTCATCCTATTTGTATAAATGTATCACTCTTGTATCTGAAACTAGAAATATGAAATATAACTTTGAGCTCCTATTGTAATTATACAAAATGTGGGCCATTAGTGGTGGCTTGGAATCTTGATGGCTCCCATTAACCAGGACAATTGGTTGTAAATGGCTCTGTTTATTTGTAAGTCTTCCTGTATACGTGTGTGCTGGCAAGTGGGCAATGAAGTCTTCCGGTGACATGTGAACATGTCACCTGAACTGGAATCCATCTTTAACCTGGTGCTTTTCCATTTAGAAGGAGGGGTGGGAACCCAGACAGGGACAAAGGATTCCTGCCTTGTGAAAAAAGATATATAAGGGGATGGAACAAAACAAAGGGGGCTGCAGTCATGAGAAATCCCCTCGCTACCAGGGCCGGCTCCAGGCACCAGCCGAGCAAGCTGGTGCTTGGGGCAGCAGCTTGTAGGAGGCGGCATTCTGCCCAATCCTAGGGCGGCACGGCCGCTTTTTTTTTAATTTTTTTTTTATTTTGTTGTTCCGCTCTGGCCGCCCTGTAGGGGGCAGCAGCACGGAGGACGGGAGCGCCCTGCAGCAAGCCCGGCAGGGCAGCCCATGTCCTTCCCTCCCAGCCGACCGCTGAAGCCCTGACCGCCCCCCTTCTCTGTCTCTCCCCCCCCGCTCCCTCCCCCTCTCCCGCTTTGCCGCCGCGTTTTTTGTGGCTTGGGGTGGCCAGAAAGAGCCAGGGCCAGAGCCGGCCCTGCTAGCTACCACCTGAGCTGGAACAAGGACTGTACCAGGGGAAAGGATTGGGCCCAGATTAGAAAAGAGTCTAGTCTGTGAAAGAAGCTTATTGGAAGATTTACCATTTAGTTTCCTACTGTATTAGGTTTAGACTTGCGTGTTTTTGTTTTATTTTGCTTGGTAATTTACTTTGTTCTGTCTGTTACTACATGGAGCCACTTAAATCCTACTTTTTATATGTAATAAAATCACTTTTTGCTTATTAATTAACCCAGAGCAAGTATTAATACCTGAGGGAGCAAACAGCTGTGCATATCTCTCTATCAGTGTTCTAGAGGGTGAACAATTTATGAGTTTATCCTGTATGAGCTTTACACAGAATAAAAGGGATTTATTTAGGCTTTGGACCCCATTGGGAGCTGGGTATCTGGGTGCTGAAGACAGGAGCACTTCTTAAGCTGTTTTCAGTTAAGCCTGCAGCTTTTGGGGGATGTGGTTCAGACCCCTGGGTCTGTGTTTGCAGCAGGCTAGCATGTCTGGCTCAACAAGACAGGGTACTGAAGTCCCGAGGTGTTGGGGAAAACAGGCTCAGAAATAGTCTCACCACATCAAGTGGCAGTCCCATGGGGGGTCTCTGTGACCCAACCCATCACAGTCTCTATCACCAAAAACACTCCCTTTCCTGCAAAGGAAAAGCCCTTTTCTTCTCTAGCAGTTCAGTTCCACTACCAAATTCTGAGCTCCTGTACAATTATGGTGGCTCCCACAGCATCACTAGAGGAAATCTGGGTTGACAACTTGTGTACATGAAGCATTCTCTTTCACTGAACTTCCCCCAGTTCAGGAGTAGATGTGGCAGAGAGCTCTTCCTCTCCGGAGTGTCTGTCCATCTGGAGTTCTGGGTAAATCACTTATGCAGATGAAGCAGCTCTTGGTTGTTCTTCCCCCTATTAACCAGCAAGTGGGAGCAGATAGCTCCTTACCCTCTAGAGCTTCGAGCAACAGGGCTTACACATGTATCAACTGCGGTGAGTTGGACAGGTGGATGGTGCTGGTGGTGATGGAGCTCTGCAATGAGGAGGTGATATGTAAATTATTTAGTTACCAGTAAAATAAATGATCAGTGATCACTCCTCAGCCATGAACAGGAGCATGAGTCAGGAACAGCAGTGAAATCATGTCTCTGTAGCTACTTTTTCCCTGGTGCGCTGAATGGGGGATAGTCAAGCTATGGGTGGAATAGAAGGTTTACATCTTGACATGCAATTTTGAGTGCTATGTGGCAACTTTTTTGTTTTTGTTCTGGTAAGGTCTTTTATTAAAACATCTTCCTAGAGCTCCCCATTTGACTGTACTTGCTGTGTCTGTTACCTGCTGAGCTGTGCTATCAAAGGTAGCACAACAGGGGCAGAAATTTAGAAGGTTGGGGTTGGGGGAACATCAAGGTCACTGTGGCTTTTCATTCATTTGGTGGGGAGCATAACTTGTTCCTGAAGAAGCTCATGGCTCAGTCTGGGAAGTTCCTCTCCAGCCCTGCCAGGAATTGGACTTCTGAGTGGGTATAACATCACTTCCTCACAACAAGGTCCCCTTGTGCTTGGGAACCTACAGTGCGGTTCCACTCTGAGCCCTAACACTCAGAATGGCCGTGTGGAATGCCTTTGTTCTAGGCGGCTCCGGCCTGGCTGTGTTCAGTTGACAAATATGATGATTTTTTTTTTTTTTTTGCTATGTGCAGGCTGTGCAAACTCACCCTGACACCTGAGGAATTCATTGCTGATCCAGGACAGAGCCCAGCTCAAAGACTGGCATGAGGAAGGGGCCAGTTTGGGCTTCCCAGATCTCGGGGCTGCCGGTGACCAGTTTGGCCTCTAGTGAAGTTAGAACAGACTCAAGGGCTGTCTTAACCTGTGCCTGGCTGCCCAAGGCTCCTGCCATGCTCCTTCTTATACTCAGAATACCCCTTGCCTGCCTCCAACATCCCCCCTGCATGGGGTGGTCTTGTGCAAGGTGGTACAGAACCGACGGTACTGGGGCTGGGCCACTTTGCAATGGTGTATCTGGCACAAAGTGGCTGCAGGTCAACCAGGAATTGGGTCATTCTGGGTTGAGTCAATAAAGGTTCTGGAAGCCAAATTCTGCCCTCAGTCCCACCTATGCATCCTTAGCCTTCACATTATACTCCATGGGTTTGCACAGGTGTAGCTGATTGGCCCACAATTGGAATTTAGTAAACAATTCTTTTGACGATGAATAAGAAGTCATAAAACCCATGTCACTGCCTCTCAGCTGGTTTGGATTTGCAGGGCTAACTGATATAGTAAAATGTTCTGTTAGCCACTAAAGTCAGCAGCCTCTCAATCTGGATATATATATGGTAAAGGTCTACTTTGGAAGAAGGGGGTCCCTTTAGAGAGCAGAACTGTGCTTTAACTTGCTTGGTAGTTCAATAGACTTTATATACATGGTCCAGGGGCTGCATGGAAATGTCTGTAACTTGTTTTGTTAAGGGATAACATCACTATTGATCCTAGCCGGGGAGGATGCTTTCTTGTTTGTATTCTCTTTTATGTCTAAGTACAGGGCTCTATTGTGTAGCAGTGGCAGAAGAGAAAGTGACAAAGGAAGAGAATAACAGGGGCATTACAGCCCTAACAAAACCATGTTTCTGAACCCTTAAGACTCCAGAAGGTGCCACCTGGCATTGGCCAATGTCACCTGAGATTCCTACTAATTATAACACAGGAACAGACCCTAGTACACAAGGGTCATGCTTTTCTCACAACTCAACCATTGCAACACGCCTTTGCTCACACAATAACCCATCCTGCACATGCAGTGACCTGTGTTCACCTGTACGTGCAGATTTTGTGGGCATGATTTGGGCTGCAATGTTTGGCCCAGTGCATCTTGCACAGCCAGATCCTTCAGCGCTGCAAACTTAAGCCTCCCCTTGTGGGTTAACAAACCCTTGCCAGTTACGCAATAGAGAAAACCACATCTGCTTCTGATGATTCCTCAGCCCTTACTTTATGGACTGGCCTGCTAGGCTTTTCTACAGTATTTTATTAGCTCATTCGAGCCAGATTGTGGGACTGGTGCTTTGTACGGTATGCAACCTGGGTAGGTCTTGCTATTCAACTGACTGGTTGTTCTTAAGCTGTGTTTATTCTAAACTGTGTTTTTTGGGAGAGGGGTGTCAAATGAATAGTTCATGTAGATGAGCCAGCCATGATCAGTTGACCAGTTCAGGGCAGTCTGGGAGGTGATGGTGGTGGTTGCAGGGCCGTCCTTAGCCATACGCAAAGTATGCAGCTGCATAGGGGACCAGGACATTTGGGGCACCACATTTCCTGGTCCCCTACGTGCTGCTCCAGCCCCTGCTCTGCCTCTTCCCTCCCCCTGCCTCCACCCCTTCCCCAAAGCCCCCGCCCCTGCTTCACCCCGCCCCGCCTCTTCCCACCCCTGCTCCACCCCAGCCCGGCCCCCACTCCACCCCTTCCCCTGAGGACTGCAGCAGGGGCTGGGCGCTCTGCACTCACCGGGTGGTGGTAAGTGGAGCAACCAGGCCCCAGCCGGCTCCCGGCTGCACCGCCGGTGAGTCCTGGGGGGTGGTTCCCCCTGTCCCCCAGTCCCAAGGCTGGGAGCCAGGGGAGCAGAGCGGAGCGGTTTGGGGCCGGGTCACTCCACTTCCCGCCACCCCGTGAGTGCGGGATTGGGCCCACCCTGCAATCACCAGGCGGCAGGAAGTGGAGCGACCCGTTCCCAACCTGCTCCGCCGGCTTGTGCTGAGGGACGGTTTCCCCATGGCCCCCAAGCCTGCTCCTGTTCCCCCGTGGAGGCCGGGGAGGGGGGGCTGATTAGGGCATCAAAATGGCTAGGGATGGCCCTGGGGGGTGAGGAACTGTACTGCTGTAATTCCCTTGGCTGATCTTCATTAGCTCTACGAAATATACGTGTGCGCGCACGTGCGCCTGCCTCCCTGGTCAGCGTGTGTTACGTGTCCCCCTCTATGCCCTGTCCACAGACGGCGTGAGTCTGTCACAGCTCTCTGCTTGGAAGCCTGACTTTAGCTCAAGCTGTAGAGACTCGCGCTTTCAGCTCTGGAGGCCTTGGCTCTGTCGGTGCTGGCCCTTCCGTGTGTGTTTGTGACTAACGTTGCCTGACTTTCTGTGATTCTCCCATTCCTCTTCCTTCAATGGCTCCGAAGTTCTACCGTTGGGCAGGCTGACCTGACTCCAGAACCTGTGCTGTGACTGTGCCTCAACTTCCCCCACTTCACCAAGGCGTCAGGTTACAGAAATGGGGGGGCAATTGCAGTCTGTAGTCTAGTGTCTCTAGTCCTTGCCCCCGAATGCTGAGATGTGAGGAGTGTGCCTCTTCCCTCAGAGACTAACGTTCGCATTTAAAAAAACCCTACCTCCGGAAGAAATGAGGAAGTCTGCTTTAAAAATGTAAATTGAACTCCTCCTCCCATTGGTTTGCTGTCTTCTTCTGGAGATGTTTGCGGGGTTTATTTTTATGCAACCTAACTTTAAATGGAAAGCATTCTCTTCCAAATGGCTCTAAAATTGCCTTGAGTTCAGCCCTCCAATTGCCAAGATGTCGCAATATAAACTGCCTGTGATACGATGCTATTCCTCACCGCCTTCCAGGGACACCGTACAAAATACAAACAACTCCTTTATAGCCTTTTATAACACTCAGATTGTTTGTCTTCTGGGAATGGCCTTAAACATGAGTGCAGGGTATTTTGGACTGGAAGAAAGTAAAGTTAGAGAAAAATGTACTTTGACTTTCCTGCCTTCCTTTTCAATCAGCTGTCAAATGTGGTTGGGGCAGGTTTAAGAAAGGCGGGTACCCCACCTCGCCCACCTCTGTTGCATAATGGAATCTCCTTGTTTTCACAGAATGCTTGACACCCTTTTCCCCGGCCTTCATGTAGAGCTCTGTCCCCTTCTCTACAAACTAAACAAATGAAACACTTTGCTTCCCAGAGTCAGCCAGCCCTCAGCCAAGATATTACAGCTAGTTTTTAATTAAAACAAAAGTCTCATTTTTAAACTGTCCAAAGGATGCAGAAGAGAGAAAAATCCTGGTAGATAAATCATTTAAACCTCACCATTTAAAAAGCCGTGTATTTTTAAAAAAAGGAAGCTAGTAATTATTCTGTGACTGCCTTTACCATTTTTCATTTACATGGCTGAAAATCTAGCGGAGGGTGTATCAGTTCTGAAGCCCATCCTAAACAATGTTCCTGGATAAAGCAAAATAAAGTGAGAGATTCATATTATCCATTTTAAAAAGAAATGATCTATCTATCTATCTAATCTCGTAGGAAGAACTGGCAGCACCACCTACTGTTAAGATTGACTGATACTTCCCATTATCAGACCCTGTTTTCAGTTGTTTATAATTTTGTCAAACTTTAATTGTTTGGGTCGACATTTTTTATGCCAGGTGTCAGCCTCAGGCTAAATTATTTTCGAAAATTACAGCTAAAACAGTTCAGCTGTTTCCAACAACGAGACTAGAGAAAAATATGTTGCTTTGCCTATGTTAGAAAATTCTGGTATCTCTTTACTTTCAGAAGCTTTAGTACCCTTGTGCTTTGGTGCAGGGATGTGAAATTTGGCAGGTGGGTGGCCTTTGTGTCAGGGCTGTGCCCTTTGCCATCCCCATGAAAATCTGCCCATATATGGCCAAGTCATATACCCTTGAAAAATCTCAGTTTGCACATGGTCAGTAGATACTTCTTAGATTTTAGCAGCTAAATTTGCCATCTGCACTGGGCACTCTGCAGCCTGGAGTTGAGCATTGGGCGTGCTGTAACCGTCTGTGCCAGCCCTTGAACTGAAAGCAGGGTGCTCTGGGGTGCTCTCAATGACACCCCTCCCCCCATTGGGCCTAGGCAGTGTGGAGGAGACAGCAGAGGGGACAAGAAGGTGGGGATTAGGGGAGTAGATTGGAACAAGGAGCCTAGAGGACAGGACAGGGCAGAAACTAGAGGCTGGTAGAGGGGAGGGAAACTGGGATTGCGAGTTAGGATGGGGGTGGAGACTGGGACTGAGAACCAGTGAAGTGTGGGGGGAGAGGTGCTTAGTGGATGAAAGACAGATCTGATGAGAACTGGGTCTGGCTGGGCAAAGCCTGGGACAAGGAGCCCAGGGTGAGTGGGAAGGGACATGGAGACTGGAGAAGGAGCAAGGGAGGGGGATTGGAGCTGGAGGAGAGAGACAGATCAAATGAAGAGATGGGAGGGGGAACTGGGACTGGTTGGGCAAGGAGCCTGGGACTGTGATGAGAAGCCTGAGGAGTGGGAGTCTGAGATTGGATGGGTAGCACAAGGAGGAATAATGGGACTGAGATCCAGTGGCGAGGGGAAAACAAGCTGGACAAGAAGTGGAACTGGCTGGGAAAGGAGACTGTGGACTGGGAGTGTGGAGGGGGGAAAGACTGGGAGTGGGGGCAGGATGGGGACTCAGACAGCAAGCCTGGAGGGAGAGACTAGGACTGGCTGGGCAATGAAACCAGGATGGGAACCTGATGAGTGGAATCTGGGACTTGGTAGACAGGGAAAATGAAACTGGGACAAGGAGCCAGGGGCAGGGAAGAGACAGGATTGGAACAGGAGCAGGTTGGAGCGGGCCAGGATAGACGGGGTCAGGGTTGGGAGGAACAGGCAGAAGAATCTGTGTCCAATAGAACGCTGAGTCTCACCATTCCTCTGCTGTCAACAACTATCAGTAAAACCCACTGGCAAAGTGTGTGTCATTCCCCTCTACTGCTAGTCCACATACAGGGTGACAACCTACTACTGCTATCAGTTAGCTCAAGTGGCAGAGGTCTGCAGTGGATTAAAGGTCTGCCAATGAAGGGTGGTCCAATGGTTAAGGTGCGAAGGTGCTAGGCTGGCATTCTGGAGATCCAGGTTCACTTCTCTGCCCTGTTAGAAAATTTATTGTGGGGAGGGATAGCTCAGTGGTTTAAGCATTGGCCTGCTAAACCCAGCATTGTGAGTTTAATCCTTGAGGGGGCCACTTAGGGATCTGGGGCAAAAATCAGTACTTGGTTCTGCAAGTGAAGGCACAGGGCTGGACTCGATGACCTTTCACAGTCCCTTCCAGTTCTATGAGATAGGTATGAACAACTTGGGTGTCAATATAATGCCACATGATGGAATTTCTGCTTTTTTAGTTTGCTTTTTTAAATACTTAGAAAATTAAACACACAAAATTACATTGAAAGGAAAGTATTAAGATTGCAAAGTCAAGCATTCCCAAGTCAGGAAATGCCAGAATTCAGGTGGCCTGTGCAACCTTAATTTGGCCCCCTTGTATGTGTGCATTATGCTACAGTCTTTAATTACATGACCTACTTCAATTATTATGAAATATTATACAGAGCCCTGAGTTTCTTGCAGAGCCCACTTCATAAATAAAAGTATTATGATTATTATTATGAATTAAAGGTGGGGCTTCAGGCTGGATTAAGTAAATTAATGACTCTAAAATGCTTGTAAATCTCTGTGGAAAGGTGAAAATACCTGTATGTTAAAGCCTAAGGGTAGAATTTTCCAAAGTGCCTGAGTGACTTAGGAGCACATGTCCCATTGAAAGTCAACAGGACTTGTGCTCCTAACTCAAGTGCTTTTAAAAATTCCCCCCTTAAACCATTAACCAACTGCTTCCTGGTCCTTGCATTTGTTCTCTAGCTAGACTGAGTTTTGGTCAACCCACAATGCACAGAAGTAGCTGGTTTCGTATGCCTCATGCTTTGTTCAAACACAGAAGAAGAAGGCTGTGCTTTGAACCTTCTATGAGCTTCCCCATTTAACCTTTGCCAGCAGGCCATCTCATTCCCAAGGAGCTTCTTGGGAAGGTTGGATGTGGGTCTTTCTGTGCGTGTGGCATGTGGGTGTACGTCTTTCAGTCCCTAGCCCCACGATAGACACTACTAAGAAACCCTTGGGAGTTGGTGCACAGGGCCCACAAGGCCCTGTGCATTTCAGAGGGGATGGAGAAGAAGACACGCAAAGAAGAAGAGCTATTCTGCTCTCTACAAGGCTGTCCATTGCTCCTCAAGTGCCTCTTCAGAGTGGCTGGCACCATGATGAGATGTTCTCCTTGATAGAGGGCTCCCTAGACATTGGAAACATCCTGACATGCATTTTCAAAAACGGAAACATAGATCCACACAGAGGATCCCAGTGCAGATTTCCTCTCTTGCTGTGGAACTTTATGATCTCAACCATTTGAAGTTTTGTTCAAACGTTATATCTTCATTTTCTTAATCTTCTATCTTGTGTATCCTAAGTGGATCCTGTGATGTTCCTATTCGAAGCAGCAGCTCAGTGGCTCAGAGTTTGTCAGGGGTTGGGGTATTTACTCTGCAAAGCACTCAGAAGTATGGCATACTGGAGATGCAGTGTCCACTATGCTGCCAGGCCTTGCCTGCCTAGGGGAGCAAAAGCCCAGAATTTGGGATCAAACTTAAGCTTCTTCCATTGCAGTGTAAATCATCTGCCTTTTACATCCTGGTTTCAACTGGAAAATATCTCTGTATAATGAACCCGGTTTTATCACAGAGATCAAATTCCCTGAAGCCAGTGGTGTTACACATAAGAACATAAGAACAGCCCTACTGGGTCAGACCAAAGGTCTAGCCCAGTGTCCTGTCTTCCGACAGTGGCCAATGCCTGGTGCCCCAGAGAGAATGAACAGAACAGGGAATCATCTAGTGATCCATCCCCTGTCGCCCGTTCCCAGCTTCTGCCAATCCAATCTAAAAGCCATTGATGGACCTATCCACCAGGAAGGAATGCAGGATACCTGTATATCCACCTAATTTTTCTTGAAGTGACTTAATAAATACTCCGATCTAAGAGTGTGACTACACTTAAAAAGCTACAGCTGCACTGCTGCAGTGCTTCAGTGTAGACACTACCTACGCCCCAGAGAGAAGTTCTCCCATCGGTGTAGGTAATCCACTTCTCTGGAAGGCCGTACCTAGGTTGACAGAAGAATTCTTCTATTAAGCTAGTGCTGTCTACACCGGGGGTTAGGTTGGCATAGATATGTCTCTCGGGAGTGTGGAGTTTTTACACCCCTGAGAGAGATAACTATACCTATGTAAGTTCCTTATGTAGACCAGCCCTAACATAGGGTTTTCCGTCTGAGGATCTCAAAGTGCTTCACAGGCATTAAGGGCTAAGTCCTTCCCAGGCCAGCACTATGAGCAGGGGCAGGGATGCTGGCAGATGCATCAAGTGCTGCCTAAATGCCAGTCAGGGCGTGATTCCCGTGTGAGCCTGGGAGATGCGCAGATGGAGTTGTGGGCACTCCTGGGTGGTGCATGGCACTGGCTGCAACATATATGCTAGCCAGCTGGAGTGCAAGATAGACCCCCGTAGTGGGCACAACCCACCCCTGACATGGTGCATTTATCTCCTAGAGCTCCCTTGAGCAATAGGAAAATGTCCTGGGTAAAAGTATCTAAGTGATTTGGGAGCCTCAGGGTAAAATTTTCACTTTTAAAAATGGGACCTGAGCTTCGAAATCACTTAGGTGCTTTTGAAAATTGTGCCTTCTTGCTGACCCTTATCCCTCCAGCATGTCAGGCCAGCATATGGCAGAGTCTAGCCCAGACTAATTAAGCCTCATTACTACCATAACTACTAAGTGAGCAAGATCAGAACTATCCCATTTTACAGATGGGGAAACTGAGGCACAAACACAGGGCATTTCCCAAGCTCACACGAGTCAGTGACAGAGCCAGGAAAAGAACCCCAGAATCTCCTTCTTTAACTCAGTAAACCTCACTTTCCTCCCAGAGTCAGGGAAGAGGACACAATAGAGAAGAGCATTACTGTCAATTTTTCTTCAAATTCCAAATATCCTGCTTTGGTTTAAGCTCAATATCCCACCCAATTCATTCTGAAGATCTTATTTCTCCAGAGTGGCTTGAGAATTCTCCCTGGGCATAAAACAGTCAGAGGAAGAGCCAGGGAAGACGGAGGGAATTGCTTTGTTAGGAAATTCTATGGATGCAATTTATCTCCCCTTGATTATGAGCACAAGTGGATACATTTGCCTCGTTAAATATTTATATTCAAAATCAGGTAACAAGCAGCAAGTCTCTGGAATTACTGCCTAGGAAACAACAGAGGCATCTGACGAAGTGGGCATTCACCCACGAAAGCTTATGCTCCAATACTTCTGTTAGTCTTAAAGGTGCCACAGGACCCTCTGTTGCTTTTTACAGATTCAGACTAACATGGCTACCCCTCTGATACTTGCCTAGGAAACGTGTCCCCCGATCATATGGTTTCTGATGTAACAATTTAATCTACTCTCCTGCCTCTTGGATCAGTTTCCAAACTCAGTGTGCAGCACAAATTGACCAGGGATAACGTAAACTTTTAGTGCTACTGACTTTGGGGTTACCCAAAAGCTGGAGTCTCTGTTTGTTGGCTTTGAGATCAATACTGAAACATAAGTGGCTAACATCCCCACACACACTAGAATTTATTTTCCATTGCTCTCCATAAATCAGTAATATTATGATGTCCATTCTGCTCATGCCGGCCCATAGTTTATGGTGAATAGCCATCCAGAATTTGACTAATATGTGAAACTATTTCTGTCCATCTGGTCCAACAGGCAATGCAGGCACGTCAGAGCAAAGTAACTCTCCCAACAGCTGCCTTTGTTCATAATAAATCTCCGATTAAAACCAAACAGATGTGGAGGGTGGATTTTTCATGAAGACTCTTTGTTGCATTCTGCATTGTTAGCCCCGGGCTGGGCAGCCTAGCCCAACACCATAGAGGATTCCCAGCATTTTTGCTTTGCTTCCCATTCCCCTGTGTGGAGGTGAGACACTCAATTAAGGGCCCTGTGAAAACGTCTCTTGGTATCTCAGGTCTGGTCTATACTACCCGCCTGAATCGGCGGGTAGAAATCGACCTCTCGGGGATCGATTTATCGCGTCCCGTCGGGACGCGACAATCGATCCCCAAATCGGCGCTCTAACTCCACCAGCGGAGGTGGTAGTAAGCGCCGCCGACAAAAAGCGGCAGAAGTCGATTTTGCCGCCGTCCTCACAACGGGGTAAGTCGGCTGCAATACGTCGAATTCAGCTACGCTATTCACGTAGCTGAATTTGCTTATCTTAAATCGACTCCCCGCTGTAGTGTAGATGTACCCTCAGAGTCCTTTGAACCACTTGACACTACAAATAAACTTTTGAAGGCAAAGAAATTCTGAGTTAAATTCACATGAGCAAAATCCAAGGGCCTGATTCTCCTCTTGCTCACATGGATGTAAATCAGGAGTAACTCCTTTGAAGTAAATGGAATAGACCAATATGGGGGGAGGGAACATTGGAGACTCTATTGTCCTAGAGACCAGTGCTCATGAGATAACAGATGTCCAGCACTGCTGTATGTTGCTCACCTTATGACTCCTCCTGCCCCTCTGCAGCTCTGAGCGGGCTGTGTGGTCTGATGGAGTTAGATGTAATTTGCAATATGAGTCACTGGAGTTACACCAATATAAAACAGGAGCGAGAGGAGGGACGGAGACGAACATTGTGCAAATACAGAAATGCAGAGTTAAGTTGCTCTTCCATACCACATTGCACTCTAGGGACTCTGGTTCTGAGACTTATCTACTCTATATCTTATCTTCTAGCTTCTATCGCAGCATTGGCCCAATGTAATTCCACTGATTTCAGTGGAGTTACTTCTGATTTACACTAGAGAGACAGACCTATCGCCTGTCTTTCATACTGTATTCAGAGAGGTCCCCTGGGTCTGCTGCTAGTATTTGGAGAGCGGGCAGGGACATGTGGATATCTGATTATCTGGGGCTTCGAAGCTCAGTTGAGATCTTTGTGGAGTGTATGCAGAAGGTCCCAGCTATGCAGTCTTGAGAAAGGCATCCTAGAGGTATCCTGACTCAGATGTTCAAGAAGCGCAGAGAAAAAACTGATCAGTCCTTCTTTTCCGAATGTCCCATGACATGAGGATAAGGGAGTCACCCATAGTTAATGACTGGTAAATTTAATGCAAATGAAAGAAACTACTTCTTCACACAGATTCTGCCTGTGAAATTCTCTGGCGAAGGAGGCCAGACTCGTATAGCAGAGCTGGATTTAGAAGAGGTTGGCTAACTTTGAATGTCAATATTAACATCTCTAGTTATAGGGTAAGGTGAGGGTAACTGCTTCTCAGGCTGCAGGATGTAAGGAGTCAGAAAGAAATCCTTCCCTGACACGATATTGTGTGGCTCATATCAGAGTCTCCATCCTCTGCAGCGTTAAAGGTTGGACAGGGCGGGTGATGGGGTACCAAGCTTGATTCATAGATTGTATATTGAACCCAATAACTTGTGCTTGATTACAACATATCTTCCGGAAAGACGTCTAGTCTTGATTTGAAGACATCAAGAGACAGAGACTCCGCTTACCTCGGTAGGTTGTTCCAGAGGTTAATCTCCCTCCCTGTTAAAAAAATTATGCTTTATTTCCAATTAACATTGGTGTGGCATTAACTTCCAGCCATTGGTTCTTGTTATGCCTTTGAAGGGCTGATGATCCAATCCCAAACCACAAATCTTATGTTCCTAAATCAGACCTACAGCCGTAGACATTTACTTAATCAAAGTCACTCTGTGGATTTGTTATTAATTGTTTTAATTATAGTAGCACCTAAAGGCCTCAACCAAGACCAGGGCCCCATTGTGCCAGGAACTTCACATAAACATAGTGAGAAACAATCCCCGCCCTGAAGAGCTTCCAGTCTAGCTAGACAAGACAGACAAAGGGTAGGAGAGGAAAGAGAGCTGAAAAGTTTCTTTTACAAGGTGTCACAGCAGGTCAGTAGCAGAAACAGGAGTAGAACCCAAGTTGCATGACTCCAAGCCTGCTGCGCTAGCCACTAGCCCACACAGCCTTCTCTGAGCCACATCTGGGTGAAAAGTGTCATAAGTTGATCAGCATGTAGCAGTGCTGGCTACCATCCTGCCATCTCATGGACACTGGTCTAAGACAATGGAATCTCCAATGGTTTGTCTTCATTCTGTGGACAGCTCAATAAGAGAAAGGAGGGATCTTCTTCTGGACTCTTGTAAGACCTCCACTGCTTGGTTCTCAAAGTGTTTCATTCTGCAGACCCCCACGAAGGGAGCTTTACGCCCAACTATTCATGGTCACACATTCTAAGAGTCTGAGCCTTTTGTCAGGCCATTTCCTTATAATTCTGACCCCAAGGATCAGATTTAAGGTACACTATCCCGTACTTGTTGCACATACGAGAAGTGAAACTTTCATTGTCTCTCTCTTATATTGGTTCAATTCCCTAATCTGACTTGTGGTGCATCTTACAAATATGGATGACTTTCTCCCACAAGCAAATGTGGGACAGTCTCCTGGGATCATCCTTATTTCTTGACACATGTGTTGGAGAGAAGAAGGGGGAGGACATAGCTGCTGTCTTGTTAACCTCAAGTCTAGCCTTTGCTGAAGTTTCCACTTCAAATGCACGTTCTGCAGACAACACTCACAATTACTAGATAAATCACACACCCGGGGGAGCTGGGACCAGAACCTTAATTCCTCAATTCCAAAGCCATGGGCGTTCACCTCTTGAACTAAAGCACAACGCCATACTTGGAGCTAAGAGGAGCACTACATGCCTGTTCCTCTCCCTGGGAAGCCACATAAAGACCAAATCATTCACTCAGCCACACGAAGCCAGTGCATTACTCACTTTTGCTCATCACAGTTCACAAAGTAAAGCTGATACTTCACGTTTACAGGTGTCCAGGTTTTTCTGTGCTGTCTTCCCAAATGCTTCAGAATGTTTCTTTGTTGAGCTGAAGGGCAAATGCACAGAAGTTAAAATCACCATAAAAACATTAGCCTTGGTCTTTAGCCACAACACTTTGTGGATGGAAGTGATGGAAACTCCCTCTCTCCCTCTCCAAATTCTTCTGGCTACAGAGATTATACACAGTGCTTCAGCCAGGATATGGGGTTGGGAACCCCACAGAATCAGCACTGCCATGAAATTCCTAGGACAGCCTGATCTGGGCCAAACTGGAAACACTAAAAGAATATTTTTGCTTTTCTGCTTCTGCTGGAAAATGAAATGAAAAACATGAACCCAGTTTCTCTGTAGCTCCAAAAAAGGTACACGAGTCAGCTTTCCCTCACTGAGATAATCATTCTACTTGCAAAGGCGTGTGATAGGAGCTGTTCCAAACTCTCACCCCCTTTGGGGAGGCAGGAATTCACTTAGGAATCACTCCAAGGCACAGACCTCCCCCAATGCCTTTGTCAGCACGGATAGAGCCCCAGAGTCATTGCAAAACAGAGAGTCTGACATAAGCCCCAGATGCCTAAAAGGAATTGATGGCGCCTCCAGCCTCGACTCTTCATTGCCAGATTAAGGCACCTCCTTCCCTTAGTACAGAGGCCAATTTTTGTGTGGGGTGCACACCTATCGGGACCTTGCACTCCAGCAGCCCCCTGGGCCTGTCACCCACCCCTGGGCTCAGGCTCCAGGCTTTGAGCCTGCTGCGTCCCTGCAGTGCAGCACACGCCCCCTCCTATAGCCACAAAGTCTCTTCTCAAACAGGAGCTCCATTCTCCAGTCAGGTGCTAGCTAGTTGTGTGTGTGTGTGTCTGCCCAACCCCAACCAATGAGGGCTCTGTGGGAAGCCCTAGTGTTCACAGTGCTGCTGATCTCTGGAGCCGGGGCTCCACAGGAGAATTCTGACATACCCTCTTTACCTCCCCACTTCATGCTGGCTAAGTTAACAGGCCCGATCCACGCACGCAGGCCGGAATGCAGGGGTAACGTGCAGTCTTAAGTGAGTCCTTTGGTAGTAGCTGACAACACACATGTCAAAAATACAGAGAAAAGGACTGGCCAGACCACGAAAGCCTCTTGCAAGCTGTCCTCCTTCTTTCTTAGGACTCCAAAGGCAGTAGCCTTCTCCCTGAACTGACCCGCTGACAATTTACCTGTAGTATCTGTTGATAGGTGAAACAGCAAGATCTTGCCATCATCATCCTACAATTTAAGCAAAAGCCTCCCAGACTTCACACTCTGCTTCCCTGGGTGTTGTAGCTCCAGCTGTTGGTTTGTGTGGTTTGGTTTCTGCACCTCAGATAACACTTTCTAAGGATGCTTAATTTAATTTCTCAGTAGTTGTTATGCAATTAATCTGCTTCATACCTGCCAGCTGCTGGTGAGTGTCGGATACATCAACGGTACCGAAATAAGTGATCCCTACAAATAAATCTCTTGTTGGTGCTGCACTGAGGTGACCTGGCAGATACTGCAAATTTGGACAAACGTGTCTGCTTTTGGTAATGTGACTATCGGCATCACCCAGGAGGTGGACGTTACTAACCTTGACAGCTCTTGGTCCACTGCCTCCCGAATGCATATGCTATTGGATCCAATTTGGGAACTCAGGGCTTCTGGACACAAGTTTGGTTGCTGCTTTTAAACATTTTGTGTGGCAGAAAAGCTCCCTGAATACAGCTCTGTGGCAGCCTAAATGGTCACCGTGTTACTAGCAAATCGTACACATGCAAGATTTGGGGTATTTTGCAAGGAAAGTGACAGACCTTTTTATCTGCTGCCAGCAATCCACTCTGCTTTATTTTATCACGTTCCAATCGCAGGCATAGCCCACGTCTTGTTGCAGATACTGATAGCGTAGTTCAAGACTGTACTAAGTCCTATAATTAGAACGCTCACTAGGGGGTCAGTGTATGTCTCTTGTGCCTTCCCTTAAAAAAGGGGGAGTTGCTAATACCCCTCAGATAGAATGACATCACAAACGACTGACCACCAAGAGTCAGTGAGAGAATTCAGGTTATCTGTGAAGTTTGTGTGTTTTGGGTTTGCATGGCCTTGAGAACGGTCCCTGTTTCAGAGTCAAAGGAAAGTTTAACATATCTAGTTTCCATCAGCTGATCAGGACCCAGAGAGGGGTTAAGAACGCTCCAGTTCATAGCACAGCCTTTCGCTGCCATAGGTGGGGTCGCACCTTCTGGGGGACTCAGGATCACACATCCCTTCACTTACAGCAAAAATATTTTGGTGTAACTTGCACCTAAGACAACACTTTACTGCGGCAATAGCAGTGACAGAGAAATCAACAGACTTCCAGGCCCTGGAGTCTGTTCTTTGATTTTCACTAAATCCAGCATGTTCCTGTCAAACTGTCTGGAACAGGCGTTTTGTGAATTTTTTCATCCCAGAAGATACCATGTGCAATTTCTGTTTTAAATTATGCAGCAGTAAAAGAAACCCCACCAAGCCGGTGTTTGTTACTAATTATGTTACTTATGTGTTTACATCAACAACTCCAAACTTCAAACCAACTGCAATAAGAAGAAGAATGCAATTCAGGTCAGGTTTTACAAGCCTTTAAACATATTATATCTGTGTTTCCAATCAAATAAGCAGCCCCATCCCATATTGCTGCAAGAGATGGTCAACATGTTCCACAGATGTTCCCAAACATATGCAAGGCGGCCTTCCCTCCTCCAGCATGTAGACTGCTATGGCTACATATTATTACTATTAGTGTACCTATTTTTACCATTGTAAGGCTCAAATCAAGATCAGGGGCCCATTCGGCTGCCCAGGCACAAAGTTCAGAGACAGATCTTGCCCCAAAGAGTTTAAAACTCTTAATAGGTAAGATGCACAAAGGGTGAAAGAAGAAATAATGATTATCTCCAGTTTATAGATGGGATGCGGACGCACAAAGAGATTAAGGGATTCACTCAAGGTCACACAGGGGTTCTGTAGCAGACTCAGAAATCTAACCCAGGTACCGCACTCCCAACCCAGTGCCCTAACCAGGGGATCCTCTATGCTCTATTGCAAAAGCAGGCTGAGAAAAAGTAGAGGAAACAATGAAGATCTGAGTGGGTGACTGCTGGCTGGTTACCTCTTTGCCCAGGGCAGTTGCTAGAGCTGTCCCTTTAACCAAAGTGACACCGTCAAACAATTGTGACTCTTTGGTTTTGATCAGAGCGCTATCATTTTGTCGCTGTTGTTTGGCCAAGGAAAGAGAGATGCCCATAGCGTAGCTCCATGGGGTAGCCTCACGCTCCCATAGTACTTCTACTTATTCAGGGCATCAAAGTGTGGCGGCAGCTCCTCAGCTGGTGTGAACCAGTGTAGCTCCGTTGACTTGAATGGAGGTCTGCTGATGGACACCAGCTGAGAGCATGGCCCCGATTCACTGAATCAATTGTTTGCTATAAACAATTCACCCAACTCTATTAAGAAGAAATATTTTAAAAGGCAAATCTCTAAGGTGCACCACAACATATATGCCAAATGATGGCATGCCCAGAGACCTCATTGTGATATTGGGTGCATATTGGGTGTTCGTCTCTTTTGAAAATCTGGTCTAGACTGAGTAATTGCATGTGGAAACAGCTGTATATCATGCATTCACATGTTTGGAGTATGCAATCGCATGACTGTACGTTTGTATATATGCACCAGTGTCTATATATATATTCTCTTTTTGTCCAAATAATAGGGCTTGCTTCTTAAATGAGCTTAGGCTCACATTTTCAATGAGTTTAATGGCAAATAAATATGGGGAGACCTTGGTGCCCTGACGTTCCTCTCTGCATATATATTGTATGATTAATTAAGAGGGCAAGAGGAAGCATACACCTAATATTACATAGTTAATGAAATGGGTCTACTTAGCAGGCTTTGAGCCTAGTTTGACTATCTATCCCTTTCCACCAGAATTCCAGGAAGGTTTTTCCTGGAAGAACATGAAGAAGTCAGAAGAGAAGGAGGAAAATATTCCCACACAGCAGCGAGGAAGCCAAGAACTTGACAGTGTGTCAATCCTTCATGTTCTCCCAGAGCACAGTTGGCTGCAAAACAAGAGAGGAGTGTTATGAAGCTCCATGATTCATCACATGTGTCAAGGCTGGACACCAGGGAAAAAGAGAATGAGCAAAGCTCGATCTTTCAACAGCCCCATCTCTCAGTCTGACAGGCCCTTACCTAGCAGAGCACAGGAGCCCTTGAGTTTGCCCATCTGCCCAAGGAGTATTTTGTCACTTGCATTCCCAGCTGGAGTGTTGAAAGAATCTTATCAAAACAACCTCATACACGCTCCCTGAGAATGAATCCAATGTTTGCCTCGCTGCAAATTGGCTGAAGAGGAGGATGGAAATTCAACAGCCTGTTACAGCTTGACAGAGACTCCTGATAACTATCAACATTTTTCAGGACAATATTTTCTGTGAATTCATCTCTCTTGGTCGTAGCCATTAAATGTTGCCAGCAAATACATCTAGAGGAGCTATCCAAGTGCATTGTGGGTGCCTTGTCACAGAAAAAGAGTTACCTGCACAGTGTTGTTCAGTAGGAAGAGAACCAGGTGCTTTTACAGTCTGGGCTCCACAATTTAAATATCACCCGGAAGGTGGAAAGATCCACTGAGATGAAGAGAGAAGGGGCTTTGGGTGTGGTGTTCAGTGATGACTCAATACGCAAGATGCTTGCAAGTTCTGTGTCTAGTTCCAACTGACTGTGCATAACAGCAAGTGCTTCACACTTCCCTGCCTAAACTCTCTGTCTGGGAAGTTCAGCCATTAAAGGCACCATCTCTGTCACAGACTGGTCGGATTACTCTGTAGTGCCCCTGCAGGGCCAAGCGTGGTACTGCAAGCACTCCCTGCCTTAGCCCACAAGTTTGGGCCACATACTTGGAGTAGGGTGGCCCATGCTGTAAGCTCGGTGCCAGTGTCTACACCGGTAAATAAAAATAAACTCCGAATTTTTCATTGTTGTTTGCAGTGTTGTAGCCCTGTTGGTTGCAGGATATTAAAGAGACAAGATGGGTGAGGGAATATCTTTTATTGGACCAACTCTCTCACCAACAGAAGCTGGTCCAATAAAAGATATTACCTCACCTACTGTGTCTCTCTAAACTCAGAATCTGGCTGTCTGCCCCTTTAAAGAAACAAACAAAACCTCAAAGGCAAGTGCTTAGTTGCAACACCTGAATGTAAGAGCCGGGCCTTGGGGTTTTGGGCTAGCTCTGAGGAACTGGTCCCCTGTCCCAGTCTCACCCTGCACTGCCCCAAGAAGAAGCAGGCAAACCTTGTTAACTGGCTTGCTGGCTCCCAGTTGGCCAGTGTGTCCTCATAGCCACTCTAGACCTCTGGACGATTAAGGCTTGTTGGTAGCACAGCCTGAGCGGCGGGGGGTGTCCAGGTGCCAGTGTCTCCAGCAGGGGTCAGAGAAGGCCTGATACACCCTGTCACTTTTCCCAGTACCACATGGGGTTTATCCTGATAGTCATAAAAGAATAATTCATCTCGGGGTATCCTGTCAGTGACTGCAGAGAACCTTATGTGACCCGTTGATCAGAATGTTTTACAGGTGCCCATCTCTACTGGATCCACAGAAGAGAAGAGTCTATTACAGCACCGGCTAGGAAGCTTTAGCTCAAGCTGTAGTAATTCATGCTTTTATCTTTGGCGATCCTTGTTCACCAAAGTAGATCACAAGAACACTGGGGGTGATGAAGAGGACGGGTAACGGATGCAGAGCGATCTGGATCGCTTGGTAAGCTGGGCTCAAGCAACTGTGTGTTTTAATATGGTTAAATGTAAATGAATGACTACATCTAGGAACAGAGAATATCGGCCCTAGTTACAGGATAGGAAACTCTATCCTGGGAAGCAGTGACTCTGAAAGGATTTGGGAGGGTGGTGGATAATCAGCGGAACATGAACTCCCAGTGCAATGTGTGGCCAGGAGGGCTAATGCAATCCTTCAATGCATAAATAGGGGACTCTCAAGTAGGAGGCGAGAAGTTATTTTACCTCTATTATTGGCACTGATAAAATAATCTCTCTCCTACTTGTCTTTAGAGAGACAAGGTAGATGAAGTGCTGGAATATTGTGTGTAGGTCTGGTGCCCACAGTTCAAGAAGGATCTTAACAAACTGGAGCAGGTTCAGAGAAGAACCATGAAACTGATGAAAGGATTAGAAAACCTGCCTTATAGTGAGACACGCAAGGAGCTCAGTCTATTTAGTTTAGCAAAGAGAAGGTTAAGATTGATCACAATCTGTCATGGGGAACAAATATTTGATAATGGGCTCTTCAGTCTAGCAGGGAAAGGTCTAACACGGGGATGGGCAAACTTTTTGGCCCGAGGGTCACATTGTGGTTGCAAAACTGTATGGAGGGCCAGGTAGGGAAGGCTGTGCCTCCCCAAACAGCCCCCTCCCACTTCCCATCCCCTGACTGCCCCCCTCAGAACCGCTGACCCATCCAACCCCCCTTGCTCCTTGTCCCCTAACCACCCCCTACTGGGACCCCTGCCCCTAACCGCCTCCTGGGTCCCCACCGCCTGTCGAACCCCCCTGCTCCCAGTCACCTGACCCCTATCCACACCCCCGCCTCCTGACAGGCCCCCCGGGACCCCATGCCTGTCCAACCCTCCATTCCCTGTCCCCTGACCACCACCCCCTGCAGAACCTCCACCCCATCCAACCACCCCCGCTCCCTGTCCCCTGACTTCCCCCTGGGACCCCCGCCCCTTATCCAACCCCCCCGGTTCCAGCCCCGCCCCCTTACCATGCTGCTCAGAGCAGCATGTCTGGCAGCCGCACCGCAAGGCCGAAGCTAGACATGCTGTCGCTCTGCTCGGCAGCAGCTCGCAGCCCCGCTGCCCAGAGCGCTCCTGGCATGGCTGTGGGAGAGGGGCCGGGGGCTAGTCTCCCCAGCCGGGAGCTCAAGGGCCGGGCAGGACGGTTGCCATAGTTTGCTCCCCCGTCTGGTCTAACATCATCCAAAGGCTGGAAGTTCAAGCTTGACAAGTTCAGACTGGCGATAAGATGTACATTTTTAGCAGTGAGGGTAATGAACCATTGGAACAATTTACCAAGGGTCGTGGTGGATTCTCCATCACGGACAATTTTTAAATCAAAATGGGATGTTTTTCTAAAGGATCTTCTCTAGATTGTTGTGGGGCAGGTCTCTGGCTTGTGCTATACTGGAGGTCAGACTCATACCGGTCCCTTCTTACCTTGGAATCTACGAATCGCTGGTGTGTCAGCCAAGCTGGCAGCTGTAGGGACACATTTATGTGAAACGCAGACAGCACAGGAAGGGGCACAATGAAAGTATAAGGGAATAGATGGACACTAGAATTAGAATAATTGCTTATTGAAGGGGAGCTCTCAAATCAAAGTGAGCCCATATTTTAGCTACTGGAAGGAAACACATTGGGTGGGCCACAGGAGGGTAACAACCTGCTAATGCTACCAGCAAATGAAGTTACTCCTTTAGCTTAAGTGGTGGAGGCTGGTGCTTTGGAACTGGATGTCCTGGCTTCATGGCCAGGACGGGGGAGGGGTTGGTACATGTCCATCAGGCCTTTCCAATTCTCAAACAAGCAGCTTTGTCCCAGTTCAGGGATATTCCAGGTGCTTGCTGGTAGGAGATCAGATGGGAATAGCCTTTCAGCCAGCTGCACAATCCTGTGGGTGAAATGAGGGAGGTGAAAAGGAACTAAATCCCCAAACACCAGAGACTCTATTGGGCTTCTCGAAATCCCAGAGGTTCCTGTTTGTTCCTAGTTCTGGGTCAGGCTTTATTTCACCTAAGCAGGGTTTGCCCACGGAGTGCAAATGTAGGGCTCACTCTGCGGAGGACGCTGCCCGTTTAACAAACTCACTTATTCTGCCCTTCCTTCGACCTGGCAGGCTCCGTTCCCCAGCACTGGAAAATGAACATGAATCATGTCAACCAGGATTAGTGTTGGGTCAAGCCGTGCCAGCATTCATGGGCCGAACAGGGAGCCTGCCGCTTGCCAACCCAACCTGCTTTTGACAGAAGAGAGAGATGAAGTGCTGCAGCTCCTTGATCTCCGCCCAGGGCCTGTCAGGACAAAGCAGGACTGGCTAGGAAAGGGAAGCACAGGGCCCACATGTTTGCTGTTAGCAGCAACAGCGCCTCCAATGCGGGTTCGCGGGGCACTGAGAAACAATGCTGCTAACGGCATTGTCAGAAGCTTGCTCATACTTCAGCCACCTCTGAATGTAGAGCTGGCAGCAAATTATGGCTGGTTGGGTTTGACTGACTGATTTCTTTGTTTTCCTTCTTGTTGTCGGAGAAAAGGCTGAGAGGTGGCTTAAGAAACTGACAAACTGCTGATTCCCCTCATTCGGGGCAGCGCAGGGGGGTGAGCTTCTCTGTACACCTGGTCGGCAATATTTTTTCCGCAAAAGATTTTGACGCAGCAAAATTTTTCAACCTTAAATGTTCTGCTTTTTATTGAAAAGGCCCAAGCAGAACCAATTCTTATTGGGTCTGCAAATGGGAGCTGACATTTTTCAGTGTTTTCAGGAATTTTTTATTCTCAAATCTGGAAATTTTTGCAGAACTTTTGCCAACAAGCTACTTTGTGTTGACAAACCGGTTAGAGGGAACGATTCTGACCCTGGTGAGACACCCCCACAACCTGTTTCCAAGGATCCGGCCGTGTTCCATAGGGATGCTGGGCACCAGGAACAGAAAGGGAGGGGCCGAGTAGGAGGGGCAGGATTTTATCTTGGGTGCACCAAATAAGGACGTGCACTTAAACAGGACCCCCGCCCCCCACTGATTCCTCTGTGCTGTATGGAAACCTAGAGAGATAGAGGAGCATATATGCTGGTAGATAGATAGATAGATTGTATGGAGATAGAGATAGATAGAGAGATAGGAGTAATAACAAACTGTACTTAGGGTGAAATTCACTCCTATTCTATTCAAAAGGCCGGTACAAGGTGTATGCCCCAACTTTTAGGCTGAAGTGGGATCAGAGGCCCTGTGTGGCCCAATTCAGAGGGTGAATTTCACCCCCAGTGATTAAAGTATGGGCAGCATCCAGCAGTCTCTCTCTCCTCTTCTCACCAGACACAGATGATTTGTTTTCCCTTTTTCCATGGAAGTTTGAGAATTTTCTCTCCCGCTCCATCCAAACGCTGCTCTGCTCGTAACTGGTCAGGCGACCCTGTCACCTCTGATTTGCAGGCTCGTGCCAGCTCATTTTAAATCCTTCGACATGCGCACAGGCAGAAGAGAGGAGCCTAATGAATGTGGCATGGAGAGGAAGCAGGAGACGGTCTGATCTAGTGATGAGGGCACTGGCCTGTGAGCAGGAGACAGGGGTTCCATTCCCAGCTCTGCCACTGATTTCCCAGGGGACCTCGGGCAAGTCACTTCACCTCTCGGTACCTCTGTTTCCCATCCCACCTGTTGTCCTGTCCTTTTAGACTGCCTCTTCCTGTGTATCTGTGGCAGGCCCAGTCCAATGGGGTCCTTGTTGTGGCTGGGGGCTGGCGGAGCAACTGTAATATAAATGAATAATAAAGACAGACAGACGATGAATGAGGTCGCAGCAGACAAAAAACTAGCACAGGGTGGAGAAGTTGGTGCTGAAGGACGTCCTGGAGGGGGTTATTGGTGTGGATCAGGGCCCCTCACCAGAGACAGAGACACCACAGTAGCGAAGCAGAGACACTTAGCTGACTGTAGAGAGGGAGGGCGGAATAGCCTGCAGTGCTGAAGCCTGCAGCGAAGCCCAGGAGAGTGAGGAAGGATGAGGAGCTTTCGCTAGCAGCAGAAAGGAGGAGGTTGTTAACTGCACAGTTTGCATGGGCTGGGCAGAGCAGCACAGCTTGATGTCGGTGCCTGACGTGAAGGGTGCCCGGAGGGCTCCGGTCTCATCCAGGGCTGATCATGCTGCTAGCACTTAAATAATAGCCAGAAAAGGCTGACTTCTCAAGCACCTCTTTTTCCTGCCAGATTCCTAGCATGTCACCTCTTGGATGCATCCAGTTTCCATTGGCTTGGGGAGCAAGAGGACACGAGGTTGCATCCACCACAGATATGGTGGGCTGATGGTGCCAAACTCTTAAAGGGGCACTGCCAAGTTTGGCTGACCCCAAATTGGACCTCGCTTCTTTTTCACTGCTCTTTTTTAACTCCGAATAACCAGGCAAGAACTCACAAGCAACCCTACGATAACAAACCAGCAGGTGCAGCCCTGCATAACTAAGCTACCCTGCAATAACAAACCAACAAGTGCCGCAATAACTGAACCTTCAATAACAAATCAGATATGCAACCCTGCATACCTGAGCAACCCTACAATAACAAACAAACATCTGCGGCCCTGCATGCCTGAGGGACCCTACGATAAGAAACCAATGTGCAGTCCCAGTGCTAATGGTTGCCCATGAGCCAGTAAAGACAGAGATTTCATTTTAAGATGTCCAGGGAATCTTGTCTACAACAGAGAAGGTGGGGGGGGGGAGTGTAATAATTAAGGAAAGCACCTGGACATGCTCTTTTAAAATTCTCTTGGCCAACTGCATCATAGGAATGTTTCCCATCCTGCCCCCTTCCCTATAGATCAGAGGCAGGGGAATGTAAATTCCTTTGTTTGTATCCAAACTGTCTGATCCCGAGGTCTCACTTTCCAGGCCACTGACCTGATCCTGCAGTGCAGTGAATCTGGAACTGGATCTCCAAACTGTGCAAAGAGGAACATTTATCACTGTTGGCATTGAGACTAGTATTGGGGCAAAAAGTGCCTGTGCTTTTTTAGATTTCCCTCAGCACCTGCAAGGCTCTGGCCTGTGCATACAGGGGTCTTATCGCTCACCGAAACGCTGGCACACCTCCAAGGGAAGCGAAAGAAGATGAGAGAGGAGAAGTTCAGAGAACGAGTGACTGTATCCCAAGAGAGGACCACGATGGCGGAAGAGTGGAGGGATGACTTCCTGCCACAATCTGATAGGCTCGGACGGAGAAGATGGCCCTGGAAAGGGACATGATGCAGAGGCAAACGGCTGTGTTGGAGCACATTTTGTTCCAAAGATCAATCACCCCAGCCAAGCCCTCACCTGCAAACTATGGAGAACACACCACACTGGGACCTTCCTTTAACTGATCCAACTTGCAGACCCTTCGCACGCCAATCAACCCCCTGGAGAAAGAGAGCACCCCACCTACACCAATATGTGAGCATGCCGCTGGTCCACCAATGTGCAGCTTATGCTATGTTCTTTGTTAACTGCTTTTTTAAATTCGAATGGTGTTTTTTTGTTGCCAGTGTCATTTGTTAACTCAATTAAAACAATTGTTTACAACTCAGCTGAAAATTTTTCTTGATGTACAGCTCTCTCCATCAATTGCATAACATCCTCCCTATTACCAATTCCTAATAAAATCAATGCACCAACACACTTCTGTCCTTTCCTGGGTTGCAGTACGTTTATTGTGGATAACTGCCTCCTTGGCCTCAAAGCAGGAGCACAGTGCATCCAGGGTGAGAACTGAAGAGATCTCTAGGAAAGTTGGCCTTCTACATCCTGAAGTTCTGCAGCCACTGGTGGCCATCCCAGATCTGCATCACTGCCCTGTCCCATCAGTTACTGCTAGCTGACCAAGGCCAGAAGCAGCACTCCAGCAAGAGAAACTGCTCCAGATAAATGCCCTGCAGAAGTAACTGCTCAGTTTCAGACGTGTACTCCTCAGCCACCTCTAGCTATATCCCTGGAGCATCCAAAGCCCTCAGAAGCCACCGACACAAACGCATCCACTGCACAACTGCCAATACATGTGCATCAGCCTGTTCATACTCATGACCGCAGCACTCAGCACCGTGTCCTCCATGCTGCCTCACAGCCGTTTAGAAATGGGGTGTGAGGAGATGAAGTGTAGGAGTGTGTTAGTTTGACCTCCCCAAGTCCCAGTGTTCTGGTCGGCATTCCAAAACTCCCACAATCCCTAGAGCTAAGTGGTGGAACTTCACTTCACAGTATGGATATCTGCCCAGAGCGCTTTGTGGTTAATCTGAAGAAGTGCAGAGCTGTGTGGATGCATTGTTTAACTAGGGAAGTACCTTAAACCGGCACAACAAAGCGGTGCAGATGAACTTCAGTCTGAGATAGTTCATTTGGTGTATTTAGAGCGAACAAACAAATCTGAAAAAAGAACAGGAGTACTTGTGGCACCTTAGAGACTAACACATTTATTTGAGCATAACCTTTAATGGGCTAAAACCCACTTCATTGAATGCATGCAGTGGAATATATATATACACAGAGACCATGAAAAAATGGGCATTGCCATACCAATTGTAATGAGAGTAATCAATTAAGGTGGGCTATTATCAGGAGGAGGAAAAAAAACTTCTGTAGTGATCATCAGGATTGCCCATTTCCAACAGTTGACAAGAAGGTGTGAGTAACAGTAGGGGGAAAAATAGCATGGGGAAATAGTTTTTACTTTGTGTAATGACCCATCCGCTCCCAGTCTTTATTCAAGCCTAATTTAATGGTTTGCAAATTAATTCCAATTCTGCAGTTTCTTGTTGGAGTCTGTTTTTGAAGTTTTTTTGTTGGAGTATTGCGACTTTGAGGTCTGTAATTGAGTGACCAGGGAGGTTGAAGTGTTCTCCGACTGTTTTTTGAATGTTATAATTCTTGACGTCTGATTTGTGTCCATTTATTTTTTTGTGTAGAGACCGGTTTGGCCAATGTACATGGCAGAGGGGCATTGCTGGCACATGATGGCATATATCACATTGGTAGATGTGCTGGTGAACAAGCCTCTGATAGTGTGGCTGATGTGATTAGGTCCTATGATGGTGTCCCCTGAATAGATATGTGGACAGAGTTGGCAACGGGCTTTGTTTCGAGGATAGGTTCCTGGATTAGTGTTTTTGTTGTGTGGTTGCTGGTGAGTACTTGCTTCAGGTTGCTGTCTGTAACCGAGGACTGGCCTGTCTCCCAAGATCTATGAGAGTGAGGGATCGTCCTTCAGGATATGTTGTAGATCATTGATGATGCACTGGAGAGGTTTTAGTTGGGGGCTGAAGGTGACGGCTAGTGGCATTCTGTTACTTGGGGAGAGGGATAGCTCAGTGGTTTGAGCATTGGCTTGCTAAACCCAGGGTTGTGAGTTCAATCCTTGAAGGGGCCACTTAGGGATCTGGGGCAAAATCAGTACTTGGTCCTGCTAGTGAAGGCAGGGGGCTGGACTCAATGACTTTTCAAGGTCCCTTCCAGTTCTAGGAGATAGGATATCTCCATTTACTTTCTCTGTTGGGCCTGTCCTGTCCTGATTATCACTACAAAAGTTTTTTTTCTCCTGCTGATAATAGCCCACCTAAATTGATTACTCTCGGTACAGTTGGTATGGCAACACCCATTTGTTCATGTTCTCTGTGTATATATATCTTCCTACTATTTCTTTGCACTGCATGCATCCGCTGAAGTGGGTTTTAGCCCACAAAAGCTTATGCCCAAATAAATTTGTTAGTCTCTCAGGTGCCACAAGGACTTCTGTTCTTTTTGCTGATACAGACTAACATGGCTACCACTCTTAAGCAAATCTGAATTAACATCCCCATGTAGACAAGCCCTCAGCAATACTGCTGCTCCTGCAACAACCCTTAGCATTTACGCTACATCGTGCTTTACAGGCTCGAAGTTCTGCATGCCCATCCTCTCACAGCACCCCTGAAGGGTAACCAAGATTCTCTCATTTTTCCGAGTGCGTTAAATCGGCTGCTGGCTGACACCCAGGAGCACTGCCAGGCAGTGAGCTGAACTAACTAGCTCCCCTCCCCTGCTGGCGCTATCAGTGCCCAGCATGTGTCCAGTAACAAGCGGGAGGGGAATTCCATTGGGCACAGTGCCGGGAGGGGGGAGAAACGTGGTTCTCCTCTT